>NC_142016.1:9556357-9718857 GCF_049901735.1 Notechis scutatus
TATCATGTCTCCCCTAGTCCTTCTTTTCATTAGACTAGACATACCAAGTTCCCGCAACTGTTCTTCATATGTTTTAGCCTCCAGTCCCCTAAACATCTTTGTTGCTCTTCTCTGCACTCTTTCTAGATCCTCAACATCTTTTTTACATTGTGGCGACCAAAACTGGATGCAGTACTCCAAGTGTGGCCTTACCAAGGCATTATAAAGTGGTGTTAACACTTCACATAGAGCTCCAAGTTAGAGTTAGATTCATGTAGATGGCATTTCACTGCGGGGACCATTGTACCACAAAATCTGAGAATATATGCCTTAAGACACGAAGCTAGGGGAAAAAAGAGATGGGTACTATTCTCATTTTTGGAGGTATAAACAAATGACAGCATTAGAGGGAAATGTTATTTTTAGAATTTGTCTTCAGCTTTCCCCCTGCTTCTTAAAGAATATTGATTCCCAGGGATAGATGGAAAAAAAGAGAAAGGGAGAGGCGCTTTTTTTTTTTTCATTTTCTCTCTCGATTTGGGCTTTCCTTTTTTCCCCCTGCTTGTTCTGACATGCTGGATGGAATCCTCTGCTGCCTTCTTTTAACCCACTGAAGTGAGTCACACACCAAGCCCATCAGTTTTCTGCTCGCTCTTGTTGCAACGTGTGGGTGACAGAAACTCTCCAGGAGGATGGGAACTGCTTGAATAGTCAACGAGTTTTGTTTTTGTTGCATAAATCTTAGTTCTGAACAGCTGGGGTGGCTTGCGACAACATGGTTACAGCCTTGGAAAGCCCTCCGCCCCCAAACAACAAAACTTCTGTGGGCTCTAAAGACAACAAATTATCATTCAACGTCGTTCAATTAAGCTTTCACGCCTGCTGCCTTTATGCCAGTCAGTCCATGGTCCATCTGAAAATAAAATGAAAGTTAGAAAAAGGAATATTACTTTGGGTGTTTACTTCCTAACCTGGCCCCTTCCAGATGTGGGGGGGGACTACAAATCCCCAAGTGGGCGGATGGTGGGTGTTGTAGTCCCAACAGGTTGTGGGAGGCAACTTCATGTGTATAAACCAGTTGACAGCATCTTTAAAAAGGCATTTATTATGCTTATCAGATTTGGGCTGCACTAACTTAGGAAGCAAAGGAATAGAAAACTTAACCATGCTACAATCTACTGGTCCTTGTTGACTGTATGTTAGAAGAAATTGGGCAAACCAAGAAAATGGATGAATTTAGAACATCTCGTTGAACATCTGGATTTTAGCAGCTGAGATCCGGTAGATCTACTTTTACTGTGTGAGAAAGAGAGGAAAGACAAGTGTTTTCCAAAGCAAGATCTCTTGTCCCGTAGTTTTAATAAATACCTGAGTATTTATTATACCTTATGAGTAGGAAAACACTTGGAAGACCAATGACCACAACCATAATGATTTAGCAGGGTCAGTACAGGGAGTGGATGAACTCAGTTGGGAGAGCTAGACGTTTCTTGACTTAAAAAATGATGCTTTTGGTGTCCATAATTTTCAGTTTTCCCCACTCTCCTTTCCACAGGCAAGGACAGAGGATACTTTGAGGGCTGCAAAACAAGGCTTGATGATCTCATGTGGCCCTGTGGCTTCCAATTGCCCATCCCTGGTGGAGATAAAATTAATGTAGAGTTATTGTAGAAAAGTGGAAAGAAAATGATGTAAGGGCTGGAGCAGTCCCTATGGGGAAAGTTGATAAGGGTGTTATCCATAAAGCAGAATATTTGTAGCTCAGGGTTGAAATGAGGAGGGTCTCTGATGTTCACTGAGCTTGGTTGTTTTCTTGCAGATATTTCATTACTCAAACTAGGTAACATCATCAGTGTTAGGATTTCAGACAAGTTCAGAGACCACCGAGGATCCCACAAAAAAGGGTGCATAAGAAGGGACATGTTACAGAATAGGAGTAGACAAAGAGGAAGTTATTCTCCCTTCTTTTCTCATAATATTAAGAATATGATGTTCAGAGATGTAGGTTAAAGAAAGCAAAAGTTAAGGATCCTTCCAACTATCTGAACTCCTGGCAGATTCATGGACACCTGTGTATGATTTCCTTGTCAATAACCTGGAAGCGATTTGCCACTGCTTTTTTCCAAGTTGTTTTGCTGTCTTCCGACTTGATCATTTCCCTATAATATCCCGGTGGTTTCCCATACACCCAGCAACCAGCTGCTTAGCTTTTCTTTCATGTCGGTGATGGGGAACTCATTTTAATTGAGCCTTGAGAAACCCTGGAATCCACTCCTGTGAGAAGTAGCGATGGCCACCACCAAAATGGTCAACTTCACAGAGGGATTAAGAATTTGCTTGGACAGTGATTATCAACCTTGGTCATTTTAAGATGTGTGGACTCCCAGTACTCCCCAGTCAGCTTGTTTCTGGGAGTTGAAGTCTACACATTTCAAAAGTGGACCAATTTGAGAAATATACTGTCCTAGAAGATCAAAGTATCAGTGTAGTCCTCTACTACCTCTGACTTGTTTCAGAATAGGAATTCCTAGGGAAGATTCATGGGACTATGTTATTTCACTCATATTTTGCCTCCGCAGATGCTCCTGGTGGTCTCACACACTAAGGCATTCACCCTTTCCAACCACAAAAAATACACACACACACACACACACACACAAACACAAAAGATTCTTGAACTTCAAGTTTTTTTCCTTTGAACTGGTTGTGTTCTTTTTACCTTTCCCAATTGATTCAAAATGTGAACTTTGATTAAGTTACTCAAATGAGATTGCCAATCTAAAGTTACTCATTTCCATGGTCATCTTCAGAAGCAGAATAAACACTAAAATATCTAATAAGTAGCTCGATGACCGCTACAAAACTATGTGATCGAGCTTAGTTTTTGGGGAGGAAAATAAGGGGGAAAAATTCTGCCTCTGCCTACCAGCATCCGTCGGTATTGATTTGGCTAGTGTCCTGTCAGTGTGTGAGAGAGTTAAGGGCTGTTTGGAAACTGAAACAGTATTTGCTGTGTGAGCAAGAAGGAGACAGCAAGGAGCCTGGGTGTGGCTTAGCTCAAGCGTTCTGTACTAAAGCTGATTGCTGCTGTGAAAGTAAAACTGAAACTGAAACTCCTCTCCTCTGCTTGTGTTTTACATTTGGAACAGATTTTTTTTTTCAGGTGGGGAGGGGGAGTAGAACTCCTTAGCATCAGACCGTGTTAATAATGATATAGGAAATACTAATGCTGTGATGGTCATTTCGAAAAATCCTTTCTTAGTGAGCACCTAGAAGCCAAGAGGAAGATAAGTGCCAAATTTCAAGTTTGTAGGCTTTACAGTTCTGGAGATTTTGTGATGATGCATGAGGGGTATTTTCCTTTTTTATATATATATACCGTATTTATCGGCGTATAACACGCACAGGCGTATAACACGCATCTTCATTTTAAGAGGGAAATTTCAGGAAAAAAAATTAAAAAAAATTCTGCCTGCCTGCCTTAGTTTCTGGTTGTTTGGGAGCAGCTTCGGCTGAGAATAATAACTATTCGCCTCTTTTACTCAGCCGAAGCTGTTCCGATTCAACCATTAACGAAGGCAGGCAGGCAGGCAGAACGGAGCACTGCGGGCGGGCGGGCGGACGGGGTGGGGGTGGGGAGAAACGGGCGCTTCAGGAAGCTGCGGCGACAGGAAAAGCCCCCCGCTTCTTTGAAGCAGTTTCTTCCTGTGCTGGTGGAGGAGCGAGAGAGCGACTGAGAGAGCTGACCCAGAGAGAAGGACAGGCGGTTGCTTCCTCCCTCCCCTTCTTTCATTTGTGTCCTTGATCCCCGATCCCAGCAGCATTCACCAAAGGCTTCTTACATTATATCGGCGTATAACACGCATACATCATTTGCCCCCTATTTTCAGGGGGAAAAGTGCGTGTTATACGCCGATAAATATATATATATATATATATATATATATATATATATATATATATATATATATATATATATATATATATATATATATATATATATATATATATATATATATAAAAAGGAAAATACCCCTCATGCATCATCACAAAATTGTGTCTATATATATATAGACACAATTTTACAGCACAGTGGAAAATAACAATTACAGTATAATAGCTATAAACAGGAATGCTGAAGGGTTATAGCAATAGTAATAGCACTTAGACTTATATACCACTTCATAGTGCTTTACAGCCCTCTCTAAGCAGTTTACAGAGTCAACATATTGCCCCCAACAATTTGGGTCCTCGTTTTACCCACCTTGAACGGGTGGAAGGTTATATTGAAATTGCCTGGGAAAATGCAAAGCTTGTGACTTGCCACCTATAACAAGTGATTTGGAATCAAAGAATTATTATACTATTGGGGGTTCATCACAGAAAAGTCCCCATTTTTGGATTCTACCTCTCTTATCTCTGTGAATATTCACAGCAGGACATCAGAGGGATTCTAAGTCACTGTTTATCAGGGGTGTCAAACTCAAGGCCCGTGGGGTACTTAGATCTAGGCCATGGGGCTACCCTGGAAACAGTGAGGGACTGGTCCACAGTGCCCCTGCCAGTAAAAATGGGCTCCCAAGTTCCGTTTCCAGCTGCGACGGCCTCCTGTAACCTTCTGCTAATGAAAATGGGCTCCCAAGCTCCGTTTCCAGCTGCGACGGCCTCCTGCAACCTTCTGCCAGGAAAAATGGGCTCCCAAGCTCCGTTTCCAGCTACGACGGCCTCCTGCAACCTTCTGCCAGTGAAAACGGAGCTCGGGAGTTCTGCCACAGGTGCCCCCGACATGAGTGCTATTGAGCTGACCATGCCCACCCTGGCCACACACACACACACACACACAAACACACACACACACATGTCAAACACAACTTTCATGTGGCCCTCAATGAAATTGAGTTTGACACCCCTGGTGTTTATCAACCCCAGCAACTTGTGAGGGCTTCAGCTCCCAGAATCCCTGAGGTGGCCTGCTGACTGGGGGATTCTGGGAGTTGAAACCCACCCAGCTTAAACTGGCTGAGGTTGAGCAACCCCGTTCTAAGCAGAGGGCACGTCTGAAGGACAGATGGCCCTCGAGATTAAAAGTACCCCTCTCCCACTGCCATACTCACAACAGGAGAACATAGCACGTTCACACCCCTTGGGTGTGTCAGGACGAATGCGCAAGAATATTCTTGTAAAGTAAATGTTTCCCCAATCTGCATTCTGAAATTGAAGATTACAGAATGTAAATAGCACCCTGGATGGATTACAAAACAGAGAAATGACACATCACACACTCCTGGCATCACTCTGAGTCCATTGTAGCCTCCGTGTGGGCATAATTGCATTTGTATGTTTTGGCATCCCTGCGAGAGAGTTCAGTTATCCTTGTGTATTCTCTACCGCCAGGAATTTAATGGCAGCCCTTGATCAGACAATGTTTGGGGGCTGCCAGCAGACTTGGGATTTTAAAAGTGTGTGTTAAACACGCTCACAAAATGGGAAACTTTCCCAAAGGAGCTGCTAGGGTGGGCATGGCCTGCCACAAAGCCCTCCTGGTGAGAAGGCAAAAATCACCGCCTGGCATAATTTCTATTGTGGCATTCAAGTCCAAGGGCATGGCTGAAAGTAAATATAATGCTAGATCAGTGATGGGGAACCTTCTCGGCACCGAGTGCCCAAACTGGAACATGCGTACATGCGCCGAAGTGCCGGAAAACCCTAGACCAGCTGGCCGGTGCATGCGTGCCCATTTTTTAACTGTTTTTGGCCATTTCTGGGACCATTTTTGGCTGTTTTCAGGCCATGTTTTGTGCCATTTTCACGTCAAAAACGATCCAAAAATGGTCTGAAAATGGCACAAAAATGGCCTGTTTTTTGGCCCTTTTGGGGGCATTTTTGGCCATTTTCTGGATCGTTTTCCAGGCCATTTTCCAGGCTGTTTTCAGTCCATTTTTGGTCTGAAAAAAGCCTGAAAATGCTCCAAAAATGTCCTGAAAAAGGCCCGGAAAATGGCCTGTTTTGGGGGTGATTTTTGGGCCATTTTCTGGTGCTCTGGCTGGCACGTCAGAAACCAGAAAAGTAGCTGGTGACAGTACCCATGTGCCCACTGAGAGGGCTCCGCATGCCACCTCTGGCATGCATGCCACAAGTTCGCCATCATGGTACTAGATGCTGGCACTTCATTTTGCAGCATAGCAACTTTCTCTTTAAGCAAACAACCATTTTAAACACAGGAGGGAAAAGAAGGGAAGTCTAGCAGGGTATTGGTGGCCCCCAAGTGCCGTGTCACCCCTCCTTTGCCCACAGAAGGTCTCAGGTTCATTCTGAACCTTCTCCTGCAGGCTAAGCCAAGAGCCTTCAGGGGTGCTGGTGTGGTGCGTGAGATGGACCAGTTTCCTCACACAAAATAAGATATCTTCCATATTCTCACTCCGGCCCTTATGGGCCAGGCGCAGTACGGAGGATAAGGTATTGTATGTGATGTGCATGTCTGTAGAAAAGAGGGGAATTCCAAAATTATATTGTCCCAGATTGTCTAGTCCTGTGCCATCATTTGTACAACACAGCACACCATTAAGACTATTAACATGATTAACACTATCAACACTATTAGCAATGGATCAGTTTGGATTTTGTGCATCAGTCATTGTCATACCATTTTCATGTCATTATTTCATTTATTTTATACATTCTTATTTATCTTTTGATCCTGTCATATACACCTTTGCTTTCATAAATAGATGATAGGTACATGAAGCAATTCTATGACTGGATATTTTATTCTGTCTGGCTTCATGACTAAATAAACCATTTAAAATTGAAATTTTGCTGGTGCAGCTTTGCTAAGTAAAAAAACCGTTCTCCTTTTAAAATTCTCCTGCCTCACCTCCCTTGCATCACTTTTACTCTTCCTTCAATCACCCTCTCCCCTCTTTTTTCTTTCTTTCGTGTTTTTTTTTTTTTTTGGGGGGGGGGGGCAGATACCACACAATGCCCTTGCTGGCTGCAGGCAGAATTGCATTTTTCTGCATCCTTTAAAAAGAATGGCAGATATCCTACCAAATTGTCTCCCTCCACTGCCTTTAAAATCCTTCCTCCCGATGAGCAGAAAACAAACTTTTCTATTAGGGAAACCTACACTCTGGGACTTTCTCTCCTTTATTTTTCCTCCCCTCCAAGACCTCTTTCAATTCACTTCATCTCTACACACACACACACACACACACACACACACACACACACCCTTGTCCCGATATGGCAGCTCTTCCTCGCTGCCTGGTTTGCAAAGGGTTAACTGCTGCACCTGCTTGAGGTGTACCTGTCTCCTGGCACCTGTCTCTCCCAGCCAATCAGGCGCGAGAATCTGACAGAACCTACCTGTCAGCAGAACGCCTGTACAACATAAACCTCTAACTTGAAAGTAAGCCTTCACTTTACAGCTGATGACTCTCTTTCGGCGGTGCTAGGAGCGCTTCAGCCAAGGAGGGAAAGGAAACTAAACCATCTTTTGGCTAAGCCGACATTGGAAAACCTGGGCGGACCATGTCTAATGACGTTGAGTAAGTAGTGGACTCATTTTTCTGACCCCGCTGCGTTTCGAGAGCGACGAGATTCGAAGTTGGCTTTTGCCGCCGCCGCCGCGCGATTTTTAGCAGCTTTTTCTCACCGACAAGAAGGGGAGGGGGGAAAGGATTAGGAAACTAGAAATTGTCATTCCAAGCTCCTTCGGTTATATTTCCCTTTTTAAAAAGAATGAGCTGCTTTAATTAACTGGGAGTGGGTTGCTGAGTTTGGTTTTCAGAATTAATGGCAGTCTTTTCCGCGTTGGTGGGGCGTGGGACGCTGCATATTTTTGCAAACCTGCCCGGGGTGCAACTGAAGTTTGTGATATTCCACCCTCCCTCTCGCAAATGCCAGTTGAGTTGGAAAAGAGTATGTTTTGTCTCTTAATGTTTGAGGAAACAGCCGCGCAAGGGAACTGTCGTCCCTTTCCTGTAGGGTAACAGCTAAGCCGGTAGTTATTTCCTCTGGAATTTTGGATGTTTATTATTTTTGGATATGACCCCGGATTTATTGTTATTTCATAAGAATATCTCACCTGGGAGAGGATTCAAGATTCTCCCCAGGATATAAGAGAGGTGCTTCTGAATTTCTGCTGGCCGGTGGATAAAGCTGTTGGGAAGCATAGGTGGTTTTTTTTTTCTTTTTCTTTCAAAAAGCCTGTCAAAATGGACATTTTATTCACCTCTTGTTGTGAAAGAACAAATAGGGGGAACCCAAAACTTCATCTGGTAGCCACTTATGCGCAGTAATGTAAAAAAGAAAAATGCTTTCTAGACAATGCGATTTCTGAATAGTGATGAGCACTATATAGGTAAAGGATGATTTTCTTATATAAGCAAATAGATCAGTGACATGCTAGATTATTAGCTAAGGCTGTTACCTGTTACAGATAAACCCATTGAGCGTAAATGCCATGTACTTTTCTGCACAAGTAGATATAGGAATGCCGAGATGATGTTGCCACGAAGTTTGCTGTGGAAATGCAGGGCAAACACTTTCCTTGTGGGACAAATGGTAGGAGGCGAGGCCTTGCCCCATCAGAGGTAATCTTTAGCTGGCACGCTTCCAGAAGTGAGGGCTGACACTCCACTTGTGTTGACTCAGATAATAACATAATCTACACTCAAAGGAGATGTCCTGACAGCTTTGAAGTTGGTTCACTTGTGATTCATCCCCACATACTTCCTTTACAGAATTGGGTTAGGGAAAACAGGTGTTTAAATGGCTTGGAATGGAACAAAACCTTGAAGTAATTTGCTGAGGATTGGATCTTAGCAAGAAGTGAAGAAGCCTGTCCTAAACTAACTTGGATTTAATGTTACGTGGACACCTATAGATAATTGACACACCCAGTGCAGCTAATGGACGTCTCCTCACATCTTTAATAAACACAGGCCAGATTTTTTAAAAAAAAATAATGCAGGGTGTGTGGGCTTTCAGATGAGTCTTTCTGAGTCTATTATTTTGGGTGTTCTGATACAGAAGGTTATAACCATGAAAAGACATGTGGATTTTTATAGAGCAAAAAGTTTATTGATGAAGGCACAGCAGAGGTAATTTTACAGCAACACACAAAGTAGGGTTGTTGTTGTTTTTTTGTTTGGGTTGTTTCTTTTTAAAGGGTTGCTTGAGGTACAATGTGGCTGGGTTCTCATTTCAAATTGTGCAGTTGGCTTATTTGCAGAGAATACAGTGGTAACAATGAGATGACATTGTGGAATGAGTGAAAAAAACAGCTGGAACGATTTGCTGGATTCATACAGGCTAAAGCCATACATTTATTTGTCTGATTTAGTTTTGAAGGTGCCATCTGTTTAAACCAGGGGTCCCCAAACTTGGCAACTTTAAGAATAGAATAGAATACTTGATTGGCCAAGTGTGATTGGACACACAAGAAATTTGTCTTGGTGTAAATACTCTCAGTATACATAAAGAAAAGGTACATTTGTTAAGAATCAAGAATCATAACGTACAACACTTAATGATAGTCATAGGGTACAATCAACAATCAAATCATACTAGGAAAAAGTCAATATAAATCGTAAGGATACAAGCAACAAAGTTACAATCCTACAATCACAAGTGGGAGGGGATGGGTGATAAGGAGTGATGAGAAGGTTAACAGTAATAGTAGTGTACATTTTGTAAATAGTTGAACAGTGTTCAACAATGGCTGGAGAATTCTGGGAGTTGAAGTCCACAAGTCTTAAAGTTGCCAAGTTTGGAAACCTCTGGTTTAAACCCTAACTGAGGATAATATGTGAGCTCAGCCGATATTGGTTTATTCAATAAACCAAAGTTTTCTGCCATGTGTGAAGGCAGTCTTTAACCTGAAAAGTGGTTAATTCTGATTTCTGGATCTCAACTGTAAAGTGAATGTAGTGTTTTCTCACAGAGATAGATGGACAGATGGAAAGAGAGAGATCCTTGAATTAGCTTATTCCTTTGCTTGAGAACAACCTGTGCATGTGAGTTATTTCATACATCCAGGTTCCAGGTCAGTTTTTCTATTGCAATTGCAACCTGCTTTGAGCAAGTAATACTTTTCATTGCATGAAGATGGGTAACAGGAAAATCTGCATTCATGGAATTTTCTTACTTCAGCTTGCCATTAATGGTGCAATGGTGGGGCTGAGGAGCAAAATTGACAAGCTTGTTTTGGAGAGAAATCTATTTGTCTTGATTTATGCCCTTTTCCACCAGTGAAATTGCAGTAAATTACAGATATCTCTTCCTACCCAACAGCTCAGCTCAAAGATGTCCACAGTAATAACAGCTCTTACATATCTCTGTGTAGCAATTTTTTTTTTCTCTAGTTGCTCCAAGCATTCAGCAAATGTCTATTTGGACATATTCCAGGGAAATATTTAAGATCGTGCCTGCTCTCCTCATTTGTGGGTATGCAGCCTGGGCCTTTTTTGATGTGCTATGAAAGGAAACTGTTTCTGGCTTGCGTGGATAGCTGTTATCATAAGCTATCTGCCTTTTTCTTTATCTGCAAGAGTAGTAAAAAAAAAAAAAAACTCTTGTACATGTATGTGCATTGTATGTAAATGAGTAAAGCTTTAAGGACACACGGCTGTCACCTTGGGGTTCTGGACATCTTCTCCCCTTGGACACCCCTGATATTTCCAAATCTTCAGAATGCATCCAGGATGTTCCAGGTGATTTTTCTGCTTCATCCCACTCTGTTCGATCTTTTCCAAGATTGCCCGACTGTCCTTGGCAGCATCCTTTACCTTTGCCTCTAAGGCCTGGGGCTGGTTGTGGGGGGTGGGGGTGAAGTGGGGAGATAACTACCAATGGCTTATTTATGTTCTCTGTGGAATCTGCAGCCAGTTTTAGATCAGACTTTGGCTAACTTTGGCTTCTTTATGACATGAGGCTGTCTGCAATTACCTGTCTCTGTTGTCTGCAAGCTATAAGATGTGTGCATGTACGCATATTCACACACACTTACACACTTATCCGTATGGAAGAACCCGTGTCTTTCAAATGATGCCTTTCCTAAGGCAATTGTTCTATTTTAAAGGAAACCCCTTTGGATAAAAAAAGAATGACTTTTCACAAACCATCACCACTATGTTTGCAAAGAGTTCAGAGTTTCGGAAAAGAGAAAGATTTGCGTTTTGTTCTCTCCCCCATCTCGTCCCCCAAAAAACCCCATCCTTTTGAAGAACCTGCATTCTATGGCTTTCCTTTGAAATCTTCCGGACAATCATGATTGTGTATCGGGTTGTTTACACAGCAAGTAAGAAAAAGGTCTTGATTTTTCCACCGAAAAATCTATTTGAACTATTTGAAAGATAGTTAACTGGGCTAGTTGCGGTGTCTCCTCTATTGTGATGTTGAACTCCCCGAGCCTGATCAAAGAGCCCCACATTGTGATGCCTCTTCTCTGGGGTCTCTGCCCTGATGTCCCAACTGTCTCTTCAGACCTCTTGAATATGCAGGCCATCTTCTTTCAAAGGATCGGTCAAGGGGGACCATCCACAGAGATGCTGATGGCTTCTACCTGAAGGCACCAAATGCAGAGACAATCTGCAATTGGTGACAGTTATCTTTAGGGTCAAGCTGGGGCAGGTGAGGGCTGAGGGTCTCCGTTGAAAAAATGCAAGGCTTTGGAGAATATCACGAGTCCGTAAGCAGCTGAGAGGATCTTTCTGGGAAGGCTTTGTCTCAGCTGAGATGAGGAAAAACTCTTGTCTTCGCTCTTTAACAAACTGGTGCCCTTTGGAAGTCTTGGGATTACAGTTAACAAAATAATAGGATAATAGGGTTAGAAGGGACCTTGGAGGTGTTCTAGTCCAACCCCCTGCTCAAGCAGGAAACCCTATATCCTTTCAGACAAGCAGTTGTCCAATCTCTTCTTAAAAACTTCCAGTGTTGGAGCATTCACAACTTATGGAGACAGGTTGTTCCACTGATTAATTGTTCTAACTGTCAGGAAATTTCTCCTTAGTTCTAGGTTGCTTCTCTCCTTGATAACTTTTAGTCCTTTGCTTCTTGTCCTTCAAACATCAGTTATACATTTTGTATTAGGTCAAGAGCTTCCTCAGTGACAGCTGACCATTGTTTTCCTGGCCCAATGTCTGATTTTTTTTTCAACATTGACCACTCTGTCCTTGAATGCCTGGCGTGGACTGGACATTAACATTTGAATCACTGTAAGTCCATGTATTTGCCATTATGTTAAATAAAGAAAAATAAATGTTCTCCTGTTTGCGGGGTGACTCTGATCCTCTTCTGCCCTGGAATTCCCTGTGGGACATAAACATAATTGCATGGCTGTTTGAATGGAGCTTCTGCCCTATTGTAGGGATATATCAAACACATGATAGTTTGATTTCCCCCTTGTTTGATCAAGAGGCTATGGCTGTCCTTGAAATCTTATACAAAGTGGTCCTTTCAGACCCAAATAAAGGTGGGTTTCACAGGGTAAGACTCTTTCCCTGTCCATATCCCTGTTTCTGGACCAGAATGGGCAACATCCAGCCTAATGTAACGATGAACATCTGGGTTAGGGGTGTCCACCAGATGTTTCCAAGCTGCCTTTGGACCGGATGCCCCCCTCAGCCTGACCTACCTCACCAGGATGTTGTTGTGGGGAAAAGCTGTGAGGAAAAGGCACTACAGATGCCCCCAGGAGCCCTGGTGGTGCAGTGGTTGAACTACAGTCTTGCAGGCTAACTCTGCCCACGGTCTGGAGTTCGATCCTGACAGAGCTCAGGGTTGACTCAGCTTTCCTTCTGTGGTTGGTAAAATGAGGACCCAGATTGTTGGGGGCAATATGCAAATCATGCTTACATTGTAAACCACTTCAGAGAGTGCTGTAAAGCATTGTGGGGCTTTAAATAAGCCTAAAATGTTACGGCTATGAGCTCCTGAAGCGAAAATGAGATGTCAAGTCTTTTCTCATCTAATAGCTCCAGAAATGGTGTAATGGTGTAAAACTGCATCAGCATGCAGTTTTGAAAACCAGGTGTTGTATCAGCCATGGAATAGATTTAGAGAAAGGAAGGAAGGAAGGAAGGAAGGAAGGAAGGAAGGAAGGAAGGAAGGAAAGAAAGAAAGAAAGAAAGAAAGAAAGAAAGAAAGAAAGAAAGAAAGAAAGAAAGAAAGAAAGAAAGAAAGAAAGAAAGAAAGAAAGAAAGAAAGAAAGAAAAAGAAAGAAGAAGAAAGAAGGATGAAGGAAGGAAGGAAGGAAGGAAGGAAGGAAGGAAGGAAGGAAGGAAGGAAGAAAAGAAAGAAAGAAAGAAAGAAAGAAAGAAAGAAAGAAAGAAAGAAAGAAAGAAAGAAAGAAAGAAGAGTGAGAGAAAGAAAGATGGAAAGAAGAAAGACAGAAAGAAAGAGAAAGAAGCAAGAAGCAAAAGAGAGAGGGGGAAAGACAGAAAGAAAGATGAAAGACAGAAAGATAGAAAGAAAAAAAGCAAAAGAGAGAGAGAAAGAAAGACATAAAGAAAGAAAGAAGCAAAAGAGAGAGAGAAGGAGGAAAGAAGAAAGAGAAAGAAAGAAAGAAGAAAAGAAAGAAAGAAAAAAGAAAGAAAGAAGAAAGAAAGAAAGAAAGAAAGAAAGAAAGAAAGAAAGAAAGAAAGAAAGAAGAAAGAAAGAAAGAAAGAAAGAAAGAAAGAAGAGCGAGAGAAAGAAAGATGGAAAGAAGAAAGACAGAAAGAAAGAGAAAGAAGCAAGAAGCAAAAGAGAGAGGGGGGAAAGACAGAAAGAAATATGAAAGACAGAAAGATAGAAAGGAAAAAAGAAGCAAACGAGAGAGAGAAAGAAAGACATAAAGAAAGAAAAGCAAAAGAGAGAGAGAAGGAAGGAAGGAAAAGAAAGAAAGAAAGAAAGAAAGAAAGAAAGAAAAAAAGAAAGAAAGAAAGAAAGAAAGAAAGAAAGAAGAAAGAAAGAAAGAAAGAAAGAAAGAAAGAAAGAAAGAAAGAAAGAAAAAGAAAGAAAGAAAGAAGAAAGAAAGAAAAAAAGAAAGAAGGAAAGAAAGAAAGAAACTCAAACATTCTACTTTTCAGAAAACAGAGGCAGAAGAAAAGGATTCTAAGAAACTCATGTCTACAGTACTTCTTTGTATTTATCTTTGTATTTATTCATTTACGATTCTGCACTTTAGGCATTTTTCACTGTCTCTGCTCTTTGCCTGTGAGCTCCAAAATAGGGGGTGGTTATGCAGACGCACGCCTACTGCGGGTTTTATCCCTGTGTGCTGACTCGGAGGGAATTACAACTACCTTCCCAGGGATGGGGTTCCGCCATCCAGCTGCCCCCTTCTCAAGTGGCGCAGGGCAAGGGGGTGAAGGAAAAGCCCTCCCAAGCGCCAGGAAAAGTGCCTGGCCTCAAAGGAGTTAAGCCAGCACAGCTCCCCGCTGTGGTTTGTGGTCGAAACCATGATTGCCAGGAGCAAATTTTTGTCATGCAGCAAGGCGTGCTCTTGAAATGTTGAGTTATGCTTTTGGTGAATGAAAAGGTTAAAGCCCTTGATTAACGTGCAGGAGGGCTCCTCCTGGATCCAGGCTCTCTCTCTCTCTCTCTCTCTCTGTGTGTGTGTGTGTAAGTTTGTGTATGACACAGAGACCGAGACAGACTGCATGCATGGATGTCTTTCGCTTCCCTTTTTTTTTTCCTTTCTTCATTTCAGGAGGGGGGGGGAAAAAGTTAGGAAAGTTTTCTAAAGTTAGGAAAAAGTTTGCAGATGAACTTGTTTCCACCGAGAAACTAGACCAGGGGTCCCCAAACTTGGCAACTTTGACTTGTGGACTTCAACTCCCAGAATTCTCCAGCCAGCACAGCAGTGCTGGCTGGAGAATTCTGGGAGTTGAAGTCCACAAGTCAAAGTTGCCAAATTTGGAGACCTCTGCTCTAGACATTTCAACTGCAACTGGTGTGCCTTTTGTTTGTATCTTACACAACTCTCCCTGGCTGTAGGCATTTGGTGCTCGTGCCCTTTGCTAGTACCAGGGATCTGTCTCTGGCTTCCATAGGGACGTTGAGAGTTGCAAGATTTTGAAAAGGATATTGGTTTTTGATAGGTTTTCTTAGATGACTTCTTACATAATGGTAGTCCTTGATTTACAACCCCTGGTTTAGTGACTGTTTGAAGTTAACAACAGCACTGAATCAGTCCTCACACTTACGACTGTTGTAGCATCCTTGTGGTCATGTGATCAAAAGGGCAGCTGGCATGTATTTGCAAAGGCTGTAGGATCCCTGGGATGTGTGATCATCATGTGGGAAGACATAATCTCTTAACAACTGTATGTTTCACTTAACCACTGCAGTGATTCGCTTAACAACTGTGGCAAAACAAGTCATAAAATTGGGCACAACTCACTTAATAACCATCATTGCTTAGCATTCTGGTCCCAATTCAATTCAATTCAGGACTCTGTTTGTGTGTGTGTCCGTGTCCGGTTTTCTTATCTGAGAGAAATGATGGGAATGTAGAAAGCTGGCTTGTATTGTTTGAGTTCCCACAACCTGCTAAATGTTTGGTTCTGGAGCAGTGTGCTGTGTGATGGCTTATGAACAAAGGAATGGGCAGGTTTTTGCCAACCACACCCACACAGGGGCATAGTGGGGTTGAATGGCAGGCAGCATGGGAGGAGTGGGAGTTAGAGTTCTTGGCGTAAATGTTGCCTCTACTGATCTCAAGAAAAGCTAAGCTGGGTTCAAAGCTGGTTGCTATTTGGATGGGAGCCTGCTGGGACCAGAACCTAGAAGTCAAAAACAACCTGGATTCCTGGAAGAAGGCAATTGTGGCAAGGAATTACCGTGTGTGACTTGAGAAGCTATATTAATTTGTTTAGTAAAATAAAATACCAGAAAACACTTACGCATCATTGCCAAAATGATGCCAGGAAGATCAGAAGTCAAACTCAAGTCAAATAAATTTTGCCCCTTCTCCCTTTTACCCAAGTAGCATTGAGCGGTTTTCTGGCCCAGACTGTCGCTGTGGATTGCAAAAATTATCCAAGTTTTCTGAATGGAGTTTTTCCCAACTGTCCTTGGCAATAAAATAGAGGGGAATTGAACATAGTGCTAGCAAAATTGCCATGTTGCCCATCAAACCTCCCTACAGAAAATTTAATGACCGTTGATACCTTTCTTGAATTTCTGGAAGGTGTTTTCAAAGCTCTCCCTGCTAAGAATTGAAATTGGCACTTCCCAAAAACAAGGCAACCGTAAATCCTTCTTAATAAGAGGGACCTGTGCAATTTAACCCCAAACCTGGTTTAGCATTCTGTACAGGCCGCTGTCTATAAGTGATTCTTACTCATCCAGATCATGGTTGTTCCAAAGGTGCTTTTTCAAAAGGCAGTTGGACTTTGTTTTTCCTTGAAGATGTTTTGCTTCTTATCCAAGAAGCTTCTTCAGTTCTGAGTTCAGTTCTGATGGCGGAAGAACAGAAGAAGCTTCTGGGATGAGAAGCGAAATGTCTTCAAGGAAAAACAAAATCTAGTTGCCTTTTGAAAAAGCACCCTTTGTACAGGCAGATGCTTCCTTGCAGTCCAGTGGGATACCCTGGTTATACGCACCTTGCTAGTAATCAGGTATGCATCTGGAGATTTTATGTTTGTGTGTGTCCACCACTAGAACATCAGCCCTTCTGTAACTCAGGTGGTTGTGCAAATGATCTTTGGGTTCTTCATTACTGGTGGTGCTCGTGCAAAAGTAGATCAGAGTGAGGGTTTGATTCAGCAAATCCACTGATGACTTAATCTCCAAATTTGCATAACCTGAGACTAATTACTGTAGCATCACTCCACTGAAGAGATTTGGAAGATTCTCACTTCTCAAGGTGGCACGGAGAAGAGCAGAGAATGTGTTACATTTCTAGCCTACTTTTCCTCCAGGACTCAAGGCAGCCTCCATACTCTTATCTCCTCCATGCTGATCTTCATTAAAAAAAAAAACCTGTGAGGTAGAATAGGTTTAGCAATAGCAGCAGCAGACTCATTTTCAACTTCCTGGGGATTTAAACCTGGGCTTCCCACCTCCAGCCTTGCCACCCAGCCACATGGTATAATAATGATACCTGTCCATTTTTTGTCTCTGAACGTTTTGTAGTAGAAGACCTGGCCAACTTTAAGATGTGCGGAATCTTGGGTTTTGCTGAGAAGATTGATTTGTTGTTATAGAAATGGTTAGTTTATATTACTATGGAAAAGTAAAAAGTTCGGTGTTAATGCTTTATTCTATTTCAACAAGAGGGAGTCAGAAATCAACATCTTTTTTTTCCTCCCTCCCTTCCTCACTTTTCTTTCCCCTTCTCCTCTCCTACTGTTTCCTTTTGTATTTTTGTATTTTATTCTATAATCTAATAAAAGGTTTTTTGTTAAATATGCAGAATCCAACTCCCACAGTTCCTTAGCCAGGCAACTGAAGTTTCAAATGTTATTGGAACTCCTTATTCCCATCATCCTCAAAAGGGATTGCCAACAGGCAGAAGGATGTGTCAGGATTACAGGAAATCCTTGATATATGCCTACTATCTCTGTCCTATTGTTTCTTTTTTTTTCTTATTCGTATCCATTTCACGTATTTATAACCATGTTTATACTTATACCTGTTATCTAATAATTGTTTGACTAAATAAATAAATAAATAAATAAATAACTGGGCACTTAGCAATCACTTGAAATTACAACAGGTCCTGAAAAAGCTACTTAGGAGCTGAATCCAAAGTTCTAATGGCTGGCACCCTACCCCTTTCTCCATGGGGTCACATGACTGCATTTTGGGTGACTACATTTATAGCTGTTTGTAGCATCCCTGGTCACATGACTGTGGTTTTTGCTGGAAACTGACTTTCACTTTAGTTTTGGCAAAAACAAAAACAAAACCCACCACTTCGTAGCAAACAATGAGTTTAATGATCTCAGCATTCGCTTAATGACCGCCACAAAAAGGGTCATAAGATTGGACATGGTTGCCAGATAACCCGCTTAACAATTGGAACAGTTTACAACCAAAATTGCGGGTTCATTTATGGTTATAAGTTGAGGACTATCTGTATAGGGTTTCCATTCCTCCTGTAGCTGAGAGCAAGGGGGGAAAATATTTGGGAATGTGAAAATGACGTGTCCTCTTATTCTCTCCGGGTCTCGAAACGAACATTGCAAATCACAGTTTCCGAAGTAGAGAAGGGGCAGAATTAAAAATTTCCTTATTGTGAAAGCTTCCACAAGAAATTCTGTCCCAGATTGCATATCAGTGGAAGATTCATCTCTGCCCACACACTCACGCTTCACACCTTGTTTCATATAAAGTTTCATACCGTTCCCCTCTGTGGGGCTTGTTTCTCCTGGGTTTGGATTCCATTCAAAATATTGAGCATAAAAAAGGTTGTGTTCATAAGATATGCTTGCCTATGGTGGCGCAGTGGTCACAATGCAGTATTGCAGGCTGACTCTGCCCACTGCCAGCAGTTCGATCCTCACCAGCTCAAGTTTGACTCAGGCTTCTTTCCTTCCAAGATTAGTAAAATGAGGAGCCAGATTGTTGGGCAAAATTCTGACTCTGTAAACCACTTAGACAAGGATGTAAAGCACTGTGAAGTGGTATGTAAGTCTAAGTGCTATTGCTATTGCTATGGTTAAATGAACCATGGTTTATTGAATCTTATTATCTGGGTTTGCATAATAGAATGAACCAACCGCTATCTTCACAGGTCTTGAATGGGATTAGTTAAGGATGAGGTTCAGTGGATGGTAAGAAGACAATGGCTAGGTTCAGCCAACATCATGAACTGGATCAGTTATAACCCAGCAGCTACATTCATATAACATGTTCAGCTTAACAGAAAAACAGAATAACAGAGTTGAAAGGGACCTTGGAGGTCTTCTAGTCCCACCCCTGCTCAAGCAGGAAACCTTATATCATTTCAGACAAGTGGCTGTCCAATCTCTTCTTAAAACCTTCCAGTGTTGGAGCATTCACAACTTCTAGAGGCAAGTTATTCCACCGATTAATTGTTTTGTCAGGAAATTTCTCCTTATTTTTAAGTTGGTTCTCCCCTTATAAATTTCCATCCACTGCTTCTTGTCCTGCTTTCAGGTGCTTTGGAGAATAACTTGACCCCCTCATCTTGGTAGCAGCCCCTCAAATATTAGAAATCTGCTAACTTAACTACTTAGTTAGTTTTAACTTTGGTAAAACATATGGGGAAATTATTGTTCTGTGTGAATCTAAGCCTCTTTTAATGAATTAATTAAATTTATATGCCACGCATCTTACTCTCCAAAGTAACACTGGATAGCTCTTAGTTAGTTTATCATTTGCTGCATGGTTCAAAGGTAGGAAGTAGACTAATTCAATAATCAATTAGGTTGATTTCATCACACAGGAAATGGTTTTTGAAAAGCCAAAATGGCACCCACAACAATGAGCTTGAAACCCTATTTCTTCATGTGGGCCACCTTTTCTAGACCTCGTCCCATTGCTCTCTATTTGACTTAGATGGTTGGCCTAGATCAGTGTTCCTCAATCTTGGCAATTTTAAGATGTGTGGACTTCAATTCCCAGAATTCCCCCATCCTGGGAGCTGAATTCCACACATCTTAAAGTTACCAAGGTTGAGAACCATTGGTTTAGATGGTTCTATTCTCTTCTTTTTGACCAGGCAAGAAGACAGCCACCTGGTCTCTTTCTTTGTTGACAAGATGGATTTCCTACACCCCCTTTTACTTACCCTTCTCTGCTTGACAGCTACACAAAAGAGAACAAGCTTATAAAAACAGAAAGTTTGTTTTACCAAACCGAATTGCCCAAAGACTGACGTTAACATGACAAACTTTGAGAGGTAGAAATAAGTGAGGTGGGGATGGGAAGGCTTCTTAAAAATGTTGGGGGCATTACCTCAGACTTATTCTTGTCCTGTTTCAACTTTAAAGAGACATCTCTCTCTCTCTCTCTCTCTCTCTCTCTCTCTCTGTGTGTGTGTGTGTGTATGGAGGTACCAGCAATAGAATATTTTTATATTTACATAGTTTAATGGCCTACAAATATGGCAATATTAAATATGGCAGTACTAAGTATGACCCATGAATATAGCATATGCATGCAGGTAGTCCTCTACCTTTAACCAAAATTGGGTCCAGAATTTCTGATGTTAAGCAAGGCAGTTGTTAAGTAAGTCACACCTGACTTTACCACCTCTTTTTGACATGGTTGTTAAGTCAAACATTGTCGTTGTTAAGCAAATCATGTCAATAAGCAAACTTGGTTTCCCCCCCCCATTGACTTTGTTTGTTGGAAGCCACCTGGGAAGGTCACAAATGGTGATCACATGACCCTGGGACACTGCAACCGTGGTAAATACAGGTCAATTGCCAAGAGCCTGAATTTTGGTCACATGATGGAGATGCTCTTAAGTGAGAGATCCAGTCATAAGTCATTTTTTTCAATGCCATTGTAATTTCTAAAAGTCATTAAACAAATAGTTGTAAGTTGAGGCCTACCTGTACCTTCTTCAGTTATCAAACCCCAAACAACCACTAGGTGGTGACAAGGGGATACCCCAAGCCCTAATTTTTTGTTGCCACCTAGTGGTCCTTTGCATCATCATCGGTGGGATTCAATTTTTTTTACTACCAGTTCTGTGGGTGTGGCTTGGTGGGCATGGCTTAGTGGGTGTGGCAAGGGAAGGTTACTGCAAAATCCCATTCCCTCCCCACCCCTCTAACCTGCTTTCCAGCTCCATTCTCCTGTGTAACAAAAGAAGACCCAGCTGATCAGCTGGGATTCGGGAGGCAGAGAATAGATGGCCAGTCAGAGGTGGGATTTGCCGATTCTCCAAACTATTCAAAATTTCTGCTACCGGTTCTCCAGAACTGGTCAGAACCTGCTGAATGCCACCTCTGATCATCCTCCAGAGCTGGTATCCTGAAGAAGAGATGCTAACAAAGCAACATTATAATACATGTTTAGTGTAGAATGAACAGTCAAACTAGCATGCTACATTCTGAAGTGAAATTATAAACAATGCAGACAATGCAGACGAAGTCAGGATAGCAAAGGCTCAGAACGAACAAAGACTTGCAACAAAAGTCAAAGATAATAAAAAACGTTTCTTCCAACATATAAATAACAAGAAAAAAAATCAAGGAAACAGTCGGTCCACTAAAGAGAGAAGATGGCAAGGAAGTAACAGGCAACTGAGAGAAAGCAGAACTGCTTAACTCATTCTTTGCATCTGTCTTCACGCAAAAAGAAACTATAGCTCAACCCACCAAAAACATAACTGTAAAAGACAGACCATAAATAAAAGTTAAAATAAGCAAAAAAAAAAAAAATAGTAAGAGAACACCTGTCTGATCTTGATGAAAACAAATCACTGGGACCTGATAGATTACATCCCAGAGTTTTAAAGAAGCTGGCAGAGGTCATCTCAGAACCATTGCACCATATCTTTCAAAAATCCTGGAGCACCGGGGAACTACCAGAGGACTGGAAAAAAGCTGATGTGGTTCCCATCTTCAAAAAAGGAAGAAAAAAAAAACAGACCCAGGAAACTATAGACCAATCAGCCTAACATCAATACCCGGGAAGATACTGGAAAAGATAATAAAACAACAGATCTGCCAACATCTAGAAACAAAGTAATAAATAGCAGTCGGCACTGGTTTGTTAAAAACAGGTCATGCCAAACCAATCTTATTTCATTCTTCAACACAGTGACTAAATTAGTAGACCAGCAAAATACTGTGGACATAATATATTTAAATTTCAGCAAAGCATTCGACAAAGTAGACTACAACCTACTTCTTAGTAAGCTAGAAAAAAGTGGAATAGATAGCACCACCACTAGATGGACTCGCAACTGGCTGGCAAACCATACTGAACGAGTAGTCCTTCATGGGTCTAAGTCTACATGGAGGGAAGTAAGCAGTGGGGTGCCACAAGGTTCCATCTTAGGCCCAGTACTCTTCAATATCTTCATTAATGACTTAGATGAGGGAATAGAAGGGGAACTTAACAAATTTGCAGATGATACTAAGCTGGCAGGAATAGCTAACACCCAAGAAGATAGGCTCAAGATGGATCTTGACAGACTAGAACACTGGGCCATATCTAACAAAATGAAATTCGATGTAGAGAAAAATAAAGTCCTACACCTAGGCAAGAAAAACCAAAAGTACACATATAGACTGGGTGAAACCAGGCTCAATAGCAGGAACTGTGAGAGGGATCTTGGAATCTTAGTGGACAACCAGCTAAATAGGAGCCAGCAGTGTGCAGCAGCCGCCAAAAAAGCTAATGCAATCCTAAGTTGTATTAACAGAGGGATACAGTCAAGATCAAGGGAAGTACTAATACCACTCTATAAAGCCTTAGTAAGACCACACCTAGAGTACTGCATCCAGTTTTGGTCACCACATTATAAAAAAGATGTTGAGACTCTAGAAAAAGTGCAGAGAAGAGCAACCAGGATGATTAGGGGACTGGAGACTAAAACATACAATGAACGGTTGCAGGAACTGGGCTTGGCTAGTCTAAGAGAAGAGAAGGACCAGGGGATACAGGATAGAGGTCTTCCGATATTTGAGGGGCTGCCACAGGGAGGAGGAAGGGGTCAAGCTATTTTCTAAAGCTCCTGTAGGCCAGACAAAGAATAATGGATGGAAACTGAACAAGGAGAGATTCAACCTGGAAACAAGGAGAAACTTTCTGACAGTGAGAACAATCAACCCATGGAACAGAAGTTGCCCTCGGAAGTTGTGGGAGCGCCATCACTTGAGACTTTCAAGAAGAGACTGGACTGCCATTTGCCAGAAATTGTTTGCACACACTAAATTCACATCAAATAAAACACAATCTGCGCGAAGCCACCCTAAAGCAAGAATTTTGAATTTTCTGATTCTCAATCAGAACAGAACTGGAAGGGACCGTGGAGGTCTTCTAGTCCAGCCCCCTGCTCAAGAAGGAGACCCCTATATTTTTTCAGACTGGTGGCTGGCCAATCTTTTCTTAAAAACTTCCAGTGATGAAGCAACTTCTGAAGGCAAGTTGTTCCATTGGTTGCTTGCTCTCACCATTAGGAAATTTCTCCTTAATTCCAGGTTGCTTCTCTCCTGGATTGGTTTCCATCCATTGTTTCTTATCTTGCCTTAGATCAGAGGTCTCCAAACTTGCCAACTTTAAGACTTGTGGACTTCAATTCCCAGAATTACTTATGGTGGATGGAGAATTCTGGGAGTTGAAGTCCACAAGTCTTAAAGTTACCAAGTTTGGGGACCCCTGCCGTAGAATTTGGTGATTTTCTACAGATTCCTTCTGTAACTTTTGACAGATTCTATGTATGTTCTCTTAACTTTGTCCACTGAAAAAGACCCCTGTGATTGTTAAAAGTGCTATATGGCAAAAAGTACAAGAATAGCCCCATGCCAAGGCCCGAAGGGAAATGGCCTGGTTTCTGAATCCCCTCTGCCTTTCTCTCTGCTGCTTGTCAGGTGAATATTTAGTCTGGCTGAAGATTCCTGTCTGAACAGGATTAAAGAGAGTCAACAGTGCTGAAACCTGAGTCATTCCGTGGGGTGCTCCGTTGGAGACAGTCGGGGCGGCACTGAAAAGGAGGAACGGCTGCGTGAGAAAATTTTAAAGACAACGAAACTCTCACTAAAAAAAAAATAATCACAAAAACCCACCTGTTAAGAGTTTTTATGCAGGGAGTGAAACTAACTAGCATTAGTCCCGTGTCTGGTTGGGAGGGACGGTGAGGGGTGAGGGGGAGAAAAAGAAGGTGGGGGAATCAAACTTTGGAAACTTTTTCCTCTTAGACAGTTTGAGGGTTGATGTTTCTGGCTTTTCTCTGATGGCCTTTTCTGGGGAACCATCGCGAAAGTTTTGGAAGGCTTTTAAAAGGCTTTCATTTTGCAAAAGAAATTCAACTAAAATGCAAATGCAGTTTATTTTAATATGCAACGGACCCAGCTGAGGCTCAGTGTGTAATTTGGCAGGGAGTGGTGGGAGAGAAAGGGACACAACATTTGGATTCTAAGTTTTTTTGTGGCTCTAGCAAGCTTCCTGGGCTTTTAGCCCTACTTTGAAACAACAGCCTACCTGTGACTCAGCTGTGAAGAAAGTTCTTGATGCTTTCTGTGGATTGAGTTGCTGTCATGATTGGCTGTTGTTTTTCTTGACCAGCTGTTAACTTTGATTGTTGTACACTGCCCTGAGTCACATCTGGTGAGATGGGCGGCTATATAAATTGGATAAACAAATAACTAAACTCTTGTGAATGAGACATTTTCTAAAATACACAATTCTGAAAACTTCCAGAAATGCAGACATGGGTATATTCTGGGGTGTCATGAAAGAGCAAACTGGCTCACTATTTCAAAAGCCATTTGCTTTTGGGAAGAAGATGATGGTTACGTCTACCTTGATGCTCTCTGGTTCTTTCTGTTTGGGCAAAATAAAACACTTGTTTGCCATTATTATTATTATTATGGCCTGGCTCTTGTCCTCTATCCCTAATCCAGCCTAGACTATGAATCTCTGAATCTCTTCCTGGAAGATACTCAACTTGAGACATCTTCATTTCTTTTTATACCTAGTGTTAGAAGGTTGCAGTTTGGTCCTCAGGCTTAAGATGAGCCACCCTAATCCAGAACAGCCACACCAGCATTAAATGGCTTATTGTCCATCTGAAATTGCCAACACCATCTCCAATAGCCTGAACTATCTGTAGGAACAAAAAAAATGGATGGAAGAATTGAAGGAATGGTTTGGGTAGGGGGGAGAGAGAGGAGCTATCAAAAATGTTGATTTGACACTTGTGGTCTTTGGCAAACCCATGTGGCTCCTTAACATAGAAGCCAACATGTTTTTCCAAGATTGTGGATTTCTCATTTGCCATTGATTCCAGTGGACAAAGAACATTAGGGATGGGATGAGGTGGCATTGAAAGAAGATGTTGTGGAAGGAAGGGATGAGTTCAAAGGAATAATTTGACTTAGAATCTTGAGAAGGATGATTGTTGATACAGCTGCATCTGGACTGGAGAAATCCAGATGAGCAGAAAGGGGTGGGTGGAAATCCCTTTCTTGTTATCTGGTGGTCATCTACATTTTTGGAGCCTATGTATGGTTGCCCATGCTTTGTCCAAAGGAGCCTGGGTGGTCTGGAGCTCTAACAATGAACCAGATGAAGGTATGGGTTTCATCCTATCCAGAGGTGGTATTCAGCAGGTTCTGACCAGTTCTGGAGAACCGGTAGTGGAAATTTTGAGTAGTTCGGAGAACCGGCCAATCCCACCTCTGACTGGCCCCGCCCCCACCTATTCTCTGCCTCCTGAGTCCCAGCTGATGGGCTGAGTCTTCTTTGGTTGCCCTGCACAGGAGAACGGAGCTGGAAAGCAGGTGTGCGGAGTGGGGAGGGAATGGGGATTTTGCAGTATCCTTTCCCAGGAGTAGGGAGGGAATAGAGATATTTACAATATCCTTCTCCTGCCATGCCCACCAAGCCACACTCACCAAGCCATGCCACGCCCACCAAGCCACACCCACAGAACCAGTAGTAAGAAATTTTGAATCCCACCACCGATCCTATCTCACCACCCCGAGTTAAGCAAGACCTATCCCAGTATCTACCTTGGATACGTAACTGTTATTAGCAACACATAATAGCTGTTGGTTGACTCCAGGATGGCAGATTGGAGACTGATCTAAGTAAAAAGTCTTGCCCGTGAGCCACAGGGCCTCTTTAAGTGGAAAAGCACCCAAGGGTGGGGATTGGCAACGATGACTTTCTCTCCCCCCGCCCGCCCCGCAGTGGGACTCTGTTTGATCTGCAGCCTGTCCTCTTTTCCATTTGTGGAAAATCAAAGCAGCCGGGAGGTTCTGGGTCCCGCCTCCAATCCTTTCTCTCCTTGTAAACAAAGCAGGAGGTGAGCTGTGCCCAGAGATTGTGACTGATTTTAAGAACAAACTCTCCGTAGATCAGTGTTTCTCAACTCTGGCAACTTGAAGGGGTGTGGGCTTCAAGCTTCCAGAATTCTGGGAGTTGAAGTCCACGCAACTTCGAGCTGTCAAGGTTGAGAAACACGGCAGTAAATGTTGTGATGATGCCAAATCTCGCACTGCTTTCACTGTTCCAATCATAGTTTTGTCGTTGTGCGAGCTCAGATCAGGTCTTTAAAGGAGAGAAGGAAAAGCTCAGATCTCTTCGTGTGCCTTGGTTGATGTAAGCAATGGCCCTGCTTTGTACATCCTGCAGTGCGGAAATGTAATGTGTTTGGTTGGACATAGCCTGTTGCCCAACCATAATTTTTTCTGATTTGCAAGTTAGGTTTTATTGCAATGGGGCACAAGTCAAGACGGCAGCTGCAACCATGGCATCGAAACCCATTCCCCCTTTTTGTGTATGCATTGATGTCAGTTAAAAAGCAGAGGGGTGTTGATTGCATAGTTGTGATTGCCAATCTGATTTTTTTTTTTTTTTTTTGACGTCTCTTGAGGTCCCCTCTGGTAAGCACACAACTGTGGCTTGATTTCAACCATTTGTGCTTACCAAAACCATAGGTTACATAGCAGGAGTTTCCAAACTTGGTGACTTTAAGCCTTATGAACTTCGGTTCCCAGAATTTTGGGAGTTGAAATCCAAAAGCTTTAAAGTTTCTGAAGTTTGGAAACTCCTGGCTTAGAGTAAACCTACCCTGGTTTAAAACTTACCAGGTATGTCCAGCTAACTGTGATTTAGTTAATAAACCCTGTGTGAACCAGAATAAGAGATACCAGAATCTTAATGCCTTTAACAGTTGTGTATCCTTTTTAATAAAAATGAAACCTGCAATCAAATTTGCAGTAAAAAAAAGTATTCCTCTTTAGGGTTCCCTCTTCTTTTGTTCCCCATTCTTATGTCCCAGTTAGTCCCAATCCCTAAAAGCTAGAAAAAAAATCTTCGTTGGATGAAGTTTTATTCATACACCTTTTGTATTTCCACTTCTACAAAGTACTGGACAGTTCCCAGTTCTGCAAGTTCGTGTTTCCGATACTCCTTGTGACAACATAAGCAATGCCCCACACAATCTGGACATCTGAAGTAAAGAAAGCAAAGTACCCCAGGCTTTGGATTAGATATAGTGGAAGAGAAGAACAATAAACAAGTACAAAGATGAGCAGTCTAATTGATTCCATTCATTAATCCTCAAGGACTCTCTAATGGGTTTACTCTTCTCTCTTCTATGGCGGGGGCCTAAAAGGGTCCGGCAGAAATGGACATATAAGTGAGGGAAATATAATTCCATGACTTCCTTGGAACCAGGAAGAAACAGGAAGGGAGGGGGGAAGGGAAGGAGGGAGGAAGGAAGGAAAGAAGGAAAGGAAGGAAGGAAGAGAGAGAGAGAGAAAGAAAGAAGGAAGGAAGGAAGGAAGGAAGGAAGGAAGGAAGGAAAGAAAGAAAGAAAGAAAGAAAGAAAGAAAGAAAGAAAGAAAGAAAGAAAGAAAGAAAGAAAGAAAGAAAGAAAGAAAGAAAGAAAGAAAGAAAGAAACTTCCTGCCATATAAAACTTGTAACCCAAATGTGGTGTTCTTCAGACAAATTGTATTAGCTTTCATGGTAAGATGAAGACATACGAAGATTGTAAACCAAAACATTTGGGCATCATGTTTGGAATATTTAAAGGGCCAAGTAGGAAAGTGTTTCTCTTGCATGTGGGTGTCAGGCAGTCCTGTCTAGTACACATCTTAGAAGACCAGGAACCATTTCCCAAAGACTGTTTCCCCGTTCTATGTTAAATGGAGAATCACGCCAGTGAAAAGCTTCCATGGAAGATCTGATAATATAGTAAATTAAATCACACTCTACTCTGTAGGTCTGGTTTCGGTTATCAGTTGCCCTCCAGTTGTGTGGATATTGCAGTTCTAGCGATCATGATCTGAAATAGGTGGAGAACTTTTGTTTGGAGAGGGTAAATTTAGATTCAGAGATTCCAGATGGACCTTCATCAGCCCAAACCAGCAGTTTTGAACTGACTCCAGAAATGAAGCTCAATTTAGTGAGAACAAAGGAGGATCCTGGGTGGTTCCACATAAAATTGAATGTTGCCATCTTCTGCACCTGCCAGTGTGTCTGCACCTTCTTCAAGGGTGGCCCCATTAATTAACAGATCGCAGTAATCCAGGGATGGGCAAACTGCAGCCCCAAGGCTGCATGCAGAATCTGAGATCCCCTTTTTAAGCTCCCCACCTGCCCCTTTTACTGTTGTAGTTCGAAGTCAGCAGCCTGGATTCTTGCTATTTTTTAAAAATGAAGTGTGCAAACATGGAGAGTTGTGCCAGAAAATACTGAGACCTTAACACCATTAAAAAAAAAACCAGCACAAAAATTCAGAGAGAGAGAGAGAGAGAGAGGGAGGGAGGGAGAGAGAGAGGGAGGGAGGGAGGGAGGGAGAGAGAGAGGGAGGGAGAGAGGGAGAGGGAGGGGGAGGGAGAGGGAGGGAGAGGGAGGGAGGGAGAGAGAGAGGGAGGGAGAGAGAGAGAGGGAGGGAGAGAGGGAGGGAGGGAGGGAGAGGGAGGGAGGGAGGGAGAGAGAAGGAGGGAGAGGGGGAGGGAGGGAGAGAGAGAGGGAGGGAGGGAGGAGGGAGAGAGAGAGGGAGGGAGGAGAGAGAGGAGGGAGGGAGAGAGGGAGGAGGAGGGAGAGAGAGAGGGAGGGAGGGGAGAGAGGGAGGAGGGAGAGAGGGGAGGGAGGGAGGGAGAGAGAGAGGGAGGGAGAGAGAGGGAGGAGAGGAGAGGGAGGAGAGGGAGGGAGGGAGGGAGAGGGAGGGAGGGAGGGAGAGGGAGAGGGAGAGAGAGAGGGAGGGAGAGAGAGAGAGAGGGAGGGAGAGAGGGAGGGAGGGAGGGAGAGGGAGGGAGGGAGGGAGAGAGAGGAGGGAGAGAGGGAGGGAGGGAGAGAGAGAGAAAGAAAGAGTGTGTGTTGTGTGTGTGCGCGTGTTAGAGAAAGAATAAGAAACACAACCCTGTCCAAGAAGTGTCCATGTACCTGAGATGGTGCACCTGTTGGAGTCATTGCTTCATCTTCTGAGACTCACAGCCAGTCAAAAGAAAATTACACGCAGCCCCTAGCCATCCAAGGACCCAAGGAGATTATAAAACACAGGTAGTCTTCGCTTATAACACTTTATTTAGTGACCATTCAAAGTTATAATGACACTGAAAAAAGTGTCTTATGACCATTTCTCACACATAGGACCGTTGCAGCCTCCCTGTGGTCCCGTGATCGAAATTCAGACGCTTGGCAACAGGCTCATATTCATGACGGTTGCAGTGTCCTGGGCGGCTCACCTGATCCCCTTTTGCAACCTTCTGACAAGCAAAGTCAACGGGGAAACCAGATTCACTCAGCCAGTGGGTTACTCATTTAACAACCGGAGTGATTCACTTAAGGACTGTGGCTAGAAAGGTCATAAAAGGGGGCAAAATTCACTTAACTGTCTTACTGAACGACAGAAAGTTTGGGCTGAACTGTGATCGTACGTCAAGGACTACCTGTACTGGATCGTGCCAGAGATATTGAACATTTTAATCCTCTTCCTCTTGGAGGTTTTTCAGAAGACAGGACAGGAGTCTTATTCAGAGCACTGGTGCATTTCATAGCTGCTAGCCTTTTTTTATGCTGCAGGATCATCCTGTGCCTTTGAGGAGAAATGCAAATCCCAGGAATGGAATAATCACCTGGAGACTTGGCAAAGCAAAAGCAAGGGTGTTAGGCCATTCGGAGCGCATCTCTTTCCCCCTCTCTTTTGCATTTCAAAACATTTTGCAGGAATTGTTTCAGGTCTTTTGTTCAGATTAATAATTGCATCATGAGAATGTCATAGTCGGCTCTCCATGTAATCACATTACGATGCAATTAACTCAAAGAGGGTGTGAAAGAGAGAAACTGAGCCACAGCTTCCCAAAAGAGAGAAGACCCCCCCCCAAAAAAAACCCAGGAGGTTGGAACCCGAGAACATCTAAAAAACTTACAGAGGGTATCAGTGTCCAAGCACAATCTTCACCTGAACAGCAAGCAAGAGTGAGAAGAACCAGTAGTCAAGTCAGGGGGAAGACCTACTCTAGAACAAGATTGGAAAACTGTGGTCCTTGGAAGTGGCTGCCAGAAATTGGTTGTGATTTGAGTTTTTGGGGATGGGATGATTAAAAGAAAGAAAGAAAACATGAGGGAAGAAGGGACATTCCTCTTGTATTTTGTCAATAGGGGTGTCAGATTTTTTCCTGAGCGCAATTCAACTTGGCTTTGATCTAAAACATTATGCAGTACATAAAAACTGTCTACTATTTTAATTGTCATTAGAGACCTTCTTCTAGAATTAGGCAGTTAACAGAGACAGAGCCTTCTTGAGTTTGGCGCTTTAACTGTAATTTTTTATTCCTCAAGAACGGTTTGTATTTTATACTAGCTTTATTTTTCCAATTCTTTTGCAAACCCCAGCTTTATTCTTTAAGATTTCCGTGAATAACCCTTGAGTGCTATTTTAATTGTGACCTCTTGCGTGGATTTGAGGCAGATAAAATTTATTGTCTGTCTCTTCTGACTGCTGGTGGAGTCATTAATCACTTCTTTTGTTGCTGTAGTTTGTTTTAGCCTACACATCTTGAAAGTTCTTTTACTGAAAGACATGACAGAAATGTCTTCGGTTTGTCATTGTTGCTAAACAGATTTACTATTAGTTCAGGTGCTTTTCCAAAAGGGAGCCACAGCCACCCAATTTGGATCCAGACTGTCTTTCAGGACAAAGTCTTAACTTTCACTAATAGCTTGTTTGTTTTTAACCAATAATAAAATCCCACCCATCTAGAACTCCTAGGGCATCTCGCAATTAAAAGGTGAAACAATAAAAACACAACAAATTGCATAATCTATGACTGTGAGAAAATGCAGGAACGGGCAAGCAAAGGAGGGGATGAGAACAGACCGAAAATTGAGTTACTCATTTTATTAACCTATTCAGTTCTTTGTATCTCAACACAAGATCCCAAAAACTTTGATGTAAAGAGCCACCTAAAATTGTGTTTCTGGTTCCTCTTCCCCTTGGAAACAATCTAGAGGCTGATGTGACTCTTGGTGGGAGATTTGACCCATTACATCTTATATTGCAAAGTTAATCAGAATAACAGAGTTGGAAGGGATCTTGGAAATCTTTTAGTCCAACCCTCTGTTAAAGCAGGAGATTCTATATAAACTATTTCAGACACATGACTGTCCAATCTCTTCTTAAAGTGATGGAGCGCCCACAGCTTCTTCAGGCAAGCTGTTCCACTGATTTATTTATTCTCACAATCAGGAAATTTCTCCTTAGTTGTATCTGTCCTTGATTACTTTTCATCCATTCCTTCTTGTTCACATGCTTTGGCGAATAAGTTGACCCCCTCTTCTTTATCTTAGCCCCTAAGATATTGAAACATTGCTAGTGTGTCAACCTTCTTTTCATTAGACACTGCAATTGGTCTTTATGTGTTGTAACCTCCAGGCTCCTAATCATTTTTGTTGCTCTTCTCTGCATGCTTTCTAGAGCCTTAACATCTTTTTTATATCGTGGTGACCAAAACTGAATGCAATATTCCAAGTGTGGAATATTATAGGCATTGTAAAGTAGTAATAACATTTCACTTAGAGCTTCAAATTAGAGCTGGATTCATTACGCCCTTCTTAATCCAACTAAATCAGTCTAATTTAGAAGATAAAATCTAATTTTCGTTGTCCGATGAAGACAAACATGTAAAACGAAACAACTTAACAAGACAACATGCAAGGAAAATATGAAAGCACACCTTGACAAATACCGCTGCTCATATTAGAGCGGGTGTATTGAACTGATGTGAGTGTTGTAATTTTCTATGTATTTTGCTAAAACCGATAGTTGCAAAGAAATGTCTCAATACAATGTGCCCATTTGTATTCCCATTCAGCTTCATGTCTGTGCGACTTCTGAAAAACGATGCGATGGGCTTGCAGAAGTACTCCTATATGAACGAAGACGAAGCTTGGAAGAGTTACCTGGAGAATCCTCTAACAGCGGCCACCAAGGCCATGATGAGAGTAAATGGGGATGATGACAGCGTAGCCGCCCTGAGTCTCCTCTACGACTATTATATGGTATGAAGAACATTCGGTGTAGGGATTAGGAGAATCTGGTGGGTGAACCCACAAAATGGCTGCCATAGCAAGCCTGTCAGATCCCCACTGAACAGAAGTCATTTCTATCGTTGCAAATAAACATGATGCTAAAGCAGTATTTCTCAACCTCGAGAGCATTTCTCAACCTTGCTAACTTCAAGGGAATGGGAAATGCTGTCTGAGGAATCCACACATCTTCAAGTTGTCATGTGAGAAACACTGCCTTAGAGTGTCATGCAAATCCAGACCATCTGATTTGTATTTATAGCTGAGGGTATTGCACAAACTAGAAAACTTGATTAATTTGGTCACTAGGTTAAATGCATTTTTGTCAGCCATTGAGATTAAACCAGGGTGTCAAAGTCAAGGCCTGGGGGAAGAATCCGGCCTGTGGGGTACTTAGATCTGGACTTCAGAGTTGCCCTGGAAACAGGATGGCCTCCCAAACTCCGTTTTCCCTGGCAGAGGGTTGCAGGAGGCTGTGGCAGCTGAAAACGGAGCTTGGGAACAAGGGGTGGGATTCAAATTTTTTAACAACCAGTTCTGTGGGCGTGGGTTGTTCTGTTGGCTGGGTGGGCATGGCTGCTTCTTTTTTTGCAGCACACACACCCTCCCCCCCACTTTTTTGGCCTCCTGGGCCTCAGGGAAGCCTCCTGGAAGGGCAATTTGCTCCCAGAAGGCTTCCCTGGGGCCCGGGAAGGCTAAAAATGGAGCCGGGGTGGGGTGCGGTGCAGCTCCCTTCTGGTCATCCCCACCCCGTGCCCCTTTTTGCCTCCTGGGCCTCAGGGAAGTCTCCTGGGTGAAGCAGTGAGACAGTGAGGGGGATCCCAGCACAGCTGATCATCAGCAGAGCTGATCGTTGGGAGCGGGGAAAGAAATACCCTAAGGAGCGACTGAGCAGAGGAGAACGCAGTCAGTGATGTCAGGCATGCATGCGATAAGGACTGACTGGGTGGAAAGGGGCGGGGCCAGCCAGGGGCACGATTTGCCGGTTCTCCGAACTGCACAGAATCATAACAACCGATTCTATAGAACCAGTCCAAACCAGTAGAATTCCCACCTCTGCTTGAGAGTCTGTTTTTGCTGGCAGAACAATCGGGCCACCACAGGTGCCTCCGACAGGAGTGATGTCGAGCTGGCCACATCCACCTTGCCCCCTCCCCCCAGTTCAAACACAACCCTGATGCGGCCCTCAATGAAATCGGATTTGACACTCCTGGATTAGACAATAGAGATTCAACCTGGAACATCATCCTGATCTGCAGGCCACGTTTATTTTTCATTGTTTTTCCTCCTTTGCTAGGTCCCAAAAGAAAAGCGAATCCTTCCATCTGGAACACCAGGGCGCAGTGAAGTTGGGAAGAGGTAAGAAAAAATATCTGCCCCTTTTTGTAAACTGCTTGAGGGAGGGGGGAAAATCCCTATTATTTCTAGCAAATGTGGACTTCATAAATCCACGCTACAAAACATCTGTTTCTTTAGTTCAAAAAAATAATTGGAAGGTGTGTCAGCAGGTGAAGACAATGGGAGGGCTGGACTCCACATTGTCTTATTAGGTTACAAGTTATGACAGATTTGGGGGTTGGGGGTGAACAAAGCAGGGCTGAAAAAACTACTCACATGCCTATGGGGGTCTGTGTTTGCCTCTTACATGAATGGCCCTGATGCAGCAGAAAGCCGAGTTGTAGGTTGGCTTCTTCCTATCTTGCTCCCATCTCTGGACTAGGATCAAATAAAAAATACTAGTTATCGCACCCAACAAGTTGTTTTGAAAAGCTTTACTAGGCTTCCAGAAGATGTATACTAACAACCTGTCTGGCTTGCCAGGTGCTGCTGAATTTGAATGCCCAGCAGTCCTACCATGCAGGCCTAATTGCAAGGGATCTTGGATGCTGTAGTTCGGCAACACTGATGGGACACCATTTGCTATCCCTAGTAGGGAAAGAGGATTCAGAAACCATGGGCAGCCACTGCAAAATTATAGAAAGAGGCAGTCTCTGCTCAGATATGAGACAAAGGTGGTTACTGCATGCTTAGAAGGACATCTCAAGTTATCCTTAAAGGAGAGGGAGACAGATCCCATGATGGTTGGGGAAGATGGAAGAGTAGTCTTAGTTTTTCTGAAATGAGTTTATACAATAGGAACAAGTTTGTGTTCAGCCTTTCCAGGTAGACTGAACAGGAAGCAGAATCTGATCAGCTAATTCCACTTTCTTGGAAGACTGTGTAACAGAATTTTGCAGCCTGATAGTACAAATTTCCCACCATTGCTATTATAGCCTGAGAAATTAGCGAGGTTATTTTCTTTGCTTATTATGCAGAGGCTGGCTACAGCTTCTTATCTCATCATCCCTTAGGCAGCATCCCTTCTCTCCACATTCCCAAGATCATTCTCACACGCCATTACAGAGGCAGACTTTAGAGTGCCACTTTTGATGGGTACAAAGATTATAGATTAATAGATTAACAGAGTTGGAAGGGACCTTGTAGATCATCTGAATCTGTAATGCTATTTTCTTGGTTAAGGCTTGAATCTCAATAGGATGCCCCTAGATAGCTAAGGCCAACAAGAACTAGGAACAGCAGCAGGGAGTATAAGGTTGATAAACAACTTTCTTTTTCTTTCAAAACAATTTATATCCTTCCTTTCTTCCTTCTGGGCATCCATGCTTTCCAGAGAATTTCTCCTGGAGAGTCTCAATAGGCTGTATCACTTTGGACTCTGAGTGCCCTTTAGCTTTGTGCTTTACATCTGCTTCTGAACAACTGCATGGAAAATTGAAGATAAGCAGTTGGTAGGTTGGTTGTTTGCTAGGCCAAGCTAGAAGACTAAACAACTGGAACCTTTGGTTGGAGAAAGAACTGAACTGTGGAAGAAGGCAGAATTGGCTTGGCACTGAAATAATTATTATTAACAAGATGGTGGACAGCAAAATCTTTTGAATCTTCTGCAGCAGGAAAAGAGGAACTTTCTGAATATTCTACAGCAAAGGTCTCCAACCTTGGCAACTTTAAGACTTGCGGACTTCAACTCCCAGATTCTGGGAGTGGAGAATTCTGGGAGCTGAAGTCCACAAGTTTTAAAGCTGCCAAGGTTGGAGATCCCTAGCCTACAGTCTTCCAAATGTTGCTGGACTACAACTTGTACCAGCTCCACTCAGAATTCTGAGAGTTGTAGCGGAGCTGTCTCTGGAAAGCCGTGGATTCTCCATCCTTCCCTTGCAGAGAGTTTGGGGAAAGCGATTAGGTAGCAACGCAAACGGTTTTCCATTCAGCAGAATTAAAACAAAAGGATAATCTGATCAAGTTCTGATTATAGTTACCAAATTGAGATATGGTTAGTTCTGGTAAGCTCCCACTCTGTAGATTCCTGTATTAAAGATCCTTCTGTTGGCCTTATGTTGCTAAATTATTTTGCTTGGTCCTTCCTTCTCTTTTAGGCATTGCCATGGGATGGAATACGAACCAGAGATTTCTTCTTTTGAAGGTTCTGCTCAGCTCATGAAGCTTCTGGCTGAAAATGTTTCAGTGAACCAAGAATATCTGGACTTGCCCAAGAAGAACGGTTTAGCCTTTGAGGGCATCTCTTCTCCTCACAAGCCACCAGCTCTACCTCCAGGTCCCAGCAAACTGGAGAGCAATCCTGAGAACTATATGATTACTTCAGGAGACATGTATGACAATGGCTCGCTTAATTCCCTCTTTGACTCCATCCACGTGGCTCCACCCCAACAGAGATGGCAGCCAGACAGCACCTTCAAAGAGGACCCCGAGGAGGTCAGAATTTATGCAAAATCCTTGTTTGATGTTATCACTCAATGGTGGTCTGCAGGGGATAACAGTGACACCCATAAGCCATGCTTCTCTAACCACATGGCATCCAGATGTACTGGAGCACAATCCCCAGCATCACCAACCATCACAGCTGGTGGTTATACAAACTATAATGCAGCACATCTGGAAGACACCAGGTTTGGGGAAGTTGGGGAAACTATATATTAATAGATGGAATAAAATCCAGCTTGTTTTGAAATCCAGAATGTTTGGTGAATCTGAGGGAGGGCCACCTCAGCTTGGTCAGCCACCTGGCTTGGAGCCAAACTGTGTGGTTCTGCCCACTTCTGTGCAGGATGTGACATGCATGGTATAAATGGGAGCAGCACAGATTGGGGTAATTAGGCGTTCAAAGGAGTGTCCCTTCATACAAAGTCAGCTGTCACAAAAATTCAGCAGGATGGAATAGAGTTTGGTGGTGGTGGGGATGATGTCAGTTGTTCCTTAAATAGACTTCTTCCCTATTGTTATCCATATTGTTCAATGGCTACAGCTTATTTCCAAATCACTCTTTCCCATTAGAGTTTGCCAGTGTGAAAGAGTTGAGAAACAGGAAATTATAGAGGCTTGGTTCACCTTTAGCAATTACTGACTTAGAATCGTGATGGGATTTGTTTCCTTTCATCCTGGCTCAAGGATAGACAACCTTTATGGACTTTATGGGCTGTGAAATCATATGGAATGGAACTCTCAAAAGAGATGCTTGTAAACCATGGTTAATGGCTTAATGTTCTGTGTGAGCTTTCTCTTGCCTTGCTTGCTCTTCTCTTTATCCTCATCCAGTCCTGGATCTAAAGAAAGCTGGATAGGTTTCAGAATGCAAAACAATCCACACCAAGCTTTTTTGGTGTTCTTCCATTGGGACACCACCTTTTATGGACCAAGCATAATTAAAAAATATCTTAGCAACATCTTTGCAAATGTAGCTGAGAACCAAAGGAAGGTTTCCTGGAGATCAAAGAAAGATCTCCTATTTCAAACATTAGCACAACTGCCCCAACCTGGTTCTCCATTTGTATTGGACAGTAGCTCACAGAAATCCTTTTTTGGGGTCTGGTTGCTGATGGAATTTCTATTCCAACACCTTTAGACAACACAAGACAGGGGAAAGCTGTGGTGGGAATGTCTGGGGAAAATAGTGACTATTCTCATGGGTGTACAACCACTTTCCATCTAAACCCAGAGTGTTTTCATATTTGCTTCTAGTTCATAAGCAGATTGCTAGCTAAGATGTGCTTTGGATTAGGATGGGTTTGGTAAGTCTTTTTCTGACAAAAACGTCCTCCTTCTGCATGTAACACAGAGTTTTTCAACACTGGTAACTTTAAGAGTTGTGGACTTCAGCTCTAAGTATTCCATAGGCAGCATAGCTGGCGGGAGAATTCTGGGAGTTGATGTCTACATATCTTAAACTTGCCAAGTTTGGCAAACACTGATCTAACCCATAGCCACTTCCACTCTCTCTGTTTCTAAAAACTTGTTCTGGAGGTTGTAAAAAATAGCACTCTGGTATTCAAGGGCGGATTGTGTGGTTCTGGGTACAGGGTGGTTCCTGCTTGGTCTGCCATGCTGTCCTACTTGTTTAGTAGCTGCCTGAGATAGTTAAGGGGATGGTGCTTTTTTTCTTGATACTTTGCTCCCCCACACAAAGATTCATCTGCTAGATATCTGTCTACCCAGTTTACCTTGGACCTCCAAACTTGGCAACTTTAAGACTTGTGGACCTCAACTTCCAGAATTACCTATGCTGGCTGGGGAATTCTGGGAGTTGAATTCCAAAAGTCTTACAGTTGCCAAGTTTGAAGACCCCTGATCTAAGGCAGCAGGGGAGGCTTCAAAATACATATATACATATATAATACATACATACAAAATCAAATCAAATCACACCAAACTGTTCTGGTTTTGTTCTTTGCAGTCCTTGATATTCAATGATATTTTGAAGGCAGAAGCTCCATGTTCAGAAGGTTATTCCATCAGTGATGGCAAGACGTAAGTGTGAAGATTTTCTCCTGGACTATTTAATCGTCAATAGAGAAAAAAATAAGCTATATTTTTTTAAAACAACAACAACCAAGCACTTCCTACATTGGTGCACATGGTGATCCTTCTTTCCTAAATGTTGAGAAGAGTTGGGGAGTTCTCCTGAATTGGTGTTGCATTTCCATGAACCTACAATGGTGGCTCCATACAGAGATGGAGCTAATTTATTTTCAGTTCAGCTGTTGTGAATCCAAAATTTCTCCAACTCACTTTTCTAATTGAAATCCTGGAGCTTTGCAGCTATTAGGAATGAATTGGTCTCCAATGACAGGAACATTGTGTTCCTAGGTTGTCCCTTCTTGGATCTTTCTCATCAAAACACTACCATTTCACAATTTGTACAATTTGCAAAATGGTAGTGTTTTGATGAGAAAGATCCAAGGAGAAGGGTCAGCCTAGGAACACAATGTTCCTGTCATTGGAGACCAGTTCATAGCAAAGAATGAGACAACAGGCACAGAGTCCCTCATGGCAATTCTCAAGTATGCGCCAAAGCACTTGAAAGCAGAATAAGAAGCAATGGGTGGAAACTAATCAAGGAGAAAAGCAACTTAGAACTAAGGAGCAATTTCCTGATAGTTAGAACAATTAATCAGTGGAACAACTTGCCTCCAACACTGGAAGCTTTTGGATGCTCCAACACTGGAAGCTTTTAAGAAGAGATTGGACAACCATTTGAATGAAATGGTACAGGGCTTCCTACCTGAGCAGGAGTTGGGAGTAGAAGACCTCCAAGGCCCTTCCAACTCTGTTATTCTGTTCTATTATTCTATTGCAGTGGTTTTTTTTGAACATAATTAAACACATCAGAGCAGAGTTGAAGATGGATGAGTTGTTGATTGATGCTGTTTTAAAACCTTCCCTATTGATTAGTGGAAGAGGGTTCTAGGTAGTACCTGAATTGGGATCTGTCCAGCTTTGTAGTCTCGTTATATTGGTGTAACTATAACATTGAAGAAAACCAAGTTGGCTCTGAAATGATTCCTTTTGTGTTTTACCAAGTAAAATCCCTTTCTGTTTCTTCAATGGTTCCATTCCAGTGACTTTGAATACACTTTGGGATCTCCCAAAGCTATTCATATCAAGGCAGGTGACTCACCCATGGCATACCTCAACAAAGGACAGTTCTACCCGGTGACTCTGAGGACTGTCGGAGACGCCAAATGTTTACACTTGTCCTCAAACAAAGTGAAGGTAAGTGACATGCGGCTGAGCATCCGCCAAAAACATAGCCTCTGCAGGGTTCATTATCAGAGCTATTCCAGCCAATAGCCATTAAGATTTCTGAAGTCATTATCAATCCTGAAATGTTACTCCAAAGTTGGTTTTGGTTTTGCAAGTGAATTTACAAATAAGCCCTTTGTAGAAGTTAACAGAGTCTATGTGGACTTCCTTCCCTTTTTCCAGAGTGTGGTGATGGTAGTTTTCGACAATGAGAAGATTCCAATGGAACAGCTCAAGTTCTGGAAACACTGGCATTCGCGCCAACCGACAGCAAAACAGAGAGTCATCGATGTTGGTATGGAGTATAACTACTTCAGGGTTTCTTGTCCAGGACAGAACAAAAAATGGATAGGAGGGCTCTCTCCCAAACAACTAATCTGATGCCTATGGAGATATACTCAGTCATCCAGGTCATGGTTTTCCCAAAGGTGCTTTTCCAAAAGGCAACTGGACTTTGTTTTTCCTTGAAGACATTTTGCTTCTCATCCAAGAAGCTTCTTCAGTCTGAAAAAAGCTCCTTTGGGACAACTAATCTGGTAGACTTTATGTGAGCTGCTTCAGGTCCATGCGGCTGCGAAGCAGACCATTTCCCACTGTGATTGTATTGCCCACCTCCATGATCTCCTCCTCCTCCAGCTGTTTATGGAGATGATGGAGAAGGCCAAGAATTTCATTTATCACCTGGGATAGACTATGGCCATTCTTGTAACATCCATGGTCAGAATAGCTCTTAAGATGTGTGGAAGGTTGGATGGAGGTAGAACTATCCTAGATCTTGGCCACTGAGTCCAGAAGAAAGTTTAGGAGTAGTTCCGAGGAGTAAATATGGAGTTATCACATCTTTTTAAGGTATCGATAGTTAAGTAACTATACCTGGTCAATTAAAGAAATAAAAGAAATGTTTTTTTGTCTCTTTTAGCTGACTGTAAAGAAAATTTCAATACTGTGCAGCATATTGAAGAGGTAGCTTACAATGCCTTATCCTTTGTCTGGAATATCGCTGAAGAAGCAAAGGTAGGCTTGAAACATCAACAAGAGTACCTTCTAATACCAGGCAGAAAAATTATCCTGCATTTTTAAAAACTGTCTCTTAGTTAATTTAATAAAAAAGAATTTGGTTTAGAAAATTATTTAAAGTAGAAAATTATCTAGAAGAAATTCACATGAGTGGAGTGGTATGGTGTGTAGTGATGGGCCCAAGAGTTGTGTGTTAATGCCCTGACTTTCTCTGGACCGCCATCCCACCAGCACCGTCCTGTCTTCCTGTCTTCCCACATTAAATCCCATTCAATATTTGCAAGAGAAATCAACTCTCCTCTCATCATTTTTAAGTCATTGTGTTATTGTCACCCTGAAGAGGAAGTCCTGTCTCAAGGAAGCCCTTGAGAAATGGTTGGAGAATTTCTCCTTTGCCTGAAGAAATTTGGAAAAATGGCCCACCTAATTTTTATACCCATAAATTGGGTAGAGATTTTGGAAAATAGCACTTTGAACCAACCCATTTTCAATCATCTCTCCTTTGGGTCCTTTTGGGGGTTACATTGATCTTTTGACTTACACCTGGGTTAGGAATGGCTTCTCTGAGCAGTTAGTCTGGCCCATTGCAATAACACCAACCCACCCATTGGACACCCCTAAAACTTCAGGTGACCCCGCCTCTTTCAAGGCTACAATGGAGCTGGAACCATCATGCTTTCCATTTGCTTTTGCAGGTGTTTATTGGCGTGAACTGCCTGAGCACGGACTTCTCCTCTCAAAAAGGCGTGAAAGGTGTCCCACTGAACCTCCAGATCGACACTTATGACTACAGCACTGGCACAAACCGGCTGGTCCACCGAGCTGTCTGCCAGATCAAAATATTTTGTGATAAGGTAGAGTAAGGGGAGCCTTTGGCAAATGTTGTGCACGGGCTGTGTGTGTTTGTGTGTGTGTGTGTGTTTGTGTGTGTGTTTGTGTGTGTGTGTGTGGAAAGCCTCAGGGCAGCCAGGGGTCACCCTGTGTTGTTTCTTGAACACAAAGTGTTTTGGAGAAAAACTTTGCAAGCAAGAGCTAAAGTGCCAAATTTGGGGTCCGAGGAGATTTAGAGATGAACAAGAGGACCTTCTGGCTTGAGGTTTTGCAATATGTCCAACAGCCTCTCCCCAACCCCCCAATTAAGCCTAGAGAGCAAGGACTCATTGGCATGACTGGAATTCCCATCCCACCCCATTGTCCCAAGTTTGAAGGTGATAGTTGAGGGCAAAGGATAAAGATACCTCTCTCTATCTTTCCCCACCATCACAATCCAGATCAGCCCCCTACCCCATGAAGCAATTATGTTCGAGGGTGGGGGAAACCCCATCCTTATTCTCAAATCTAATTGGTAGGCAGCTGGGTGCAGGGATGGGAAGAAGAAGGAAGAGAGAGATGAATCAGCAAGAGCAATAGAAAGAAGGAAGAAGGTGGAGAGACCGCAATGCAGGGTCCAGGTCTTGGAATAAATCTACTGGTAGAGTGGGGCACCTGAAGATTGAGAGAGGCAGGGCACATGTTCAGTCAAGGATTATGCATGGTCAGAGGACTCATTCTTGACCTATTAGATCCAGGCAGTGGTGGGATTCAATTTTTTTTTTACTACCGGTTCTGTGGGTGTAGCTTGGTGGGCATGGCTTAGTGGGCATGGCTTGGTGGGCATGGCAGGGGAAGATACTGCAAAATCTCCATCCCTTCCCCACTCCACCCCACTAACCTGCTTTCCAGCTCCGTTCTGCTGTGCAGTGCAACCAAAGAAGACCCAGCCAATCAGCTGGGACTCGGGAGGCAGAGAATAGATGGGGGCGGGACCAGTCAGAGGTGGGATTTGCTGGTTCTCCAAACTACTCAAAATTTCCACTACCGGTTCTCCAGAACTGGTCAGAACAGCTGAAGACCCATCTCTAGATCCAGGTGTCATGGTGGACAAATATCATTTCACATGCCATGGCCTTACAAGGCAGACCACAGGAAACGCAGCCAGATAAGCTAAATTTAATTTATTGTTAAGCTACATTAACAGAACTTCTCAGCCTGAAAGTGCAAGTCGCCTGCTGCCACTTTTAGAGCCTGAGAACTTAAGGAGGGTCTGACTCTCTTGTTCCACCCACTGTGCAGTTGTGGGCCATGCTCCCTCTTATCTGACCATTCCTCTGGCAGTCCCTCTTGGCAGCATCTCTTCAGTCTCCCGAGGTCATTCCCACACACCATTACATGAAAAATAAAATGTTTGTAGGTCTACCCTTAGCAGCCATGGATGTGAGAGTGAGGTTGTGGCTTCTCTCCTTTTCTAGGGGGCAGAGAGGAAAATGCGGGATGATGAACGCAAACAGTTCAGGAGGAAAGGAAAATGCTTGGATGCCAATAATAACGGTGAGTACAAGCGGAATAGCGGCCCCTTCAAACTGTTTGGAAAGGAGCCTTGATGGGTTGGTCCTGGGCCAAGAAGAGGAAGCTGCAGGGATGGTGACCATCAGAGACGCCTGCAAGATATGGTCAAAAAAAGTCAACATGGCAGCCACAGCAGTCAACTGAAATCTCTTCATGTATTCTTGTGTTCTATGTAAAAAATGGACAGAGCTTCAATTGTTCCATCGTGGCCACCATCTTGATGCTTTTAACCAGGGGTGGAATTCTACCTGGTCGGTCCAGTTCTATAGAACCGGTTGTTATGATTCTGCCCAGTCCGGAGAACCGGCAAACTGCACCACTGGCTGGCCCCTCCCCTCCCCGCCCACTCACTCCTTACCTGGTATACACACCATCAAACTTGCCTGCTCAGTTGCTATTTTTCCTTCTTTTTCCCCCTGACCATCAGCTGTTCTACTGTGCCAGGAGATTTAGATTAGCTAGAAAGCAGGAGATCGTTGGATTTCTTGCTTTCTAGCTAATCTAAAAGCAGAGCTGAACCTTCCTTAGGACTGAAGTTTTTATTTTTTCAGTGCAGACTCAGGCAGCAGATTGCAGAAAGGTAGGTCTCTGAGTGAATCTGTGATTCTGTGAACAACTCAATCTGCCTTTTTTAATAAGAAATTCAATATTTACATATTTATAATATTTACATACAAGCCACGCCCATCCAGGCACATGACCACCAAGCCACATGCACAAATTAGGCCACACCCACAGAACCAGTTGTTAAGAAATATGAATCCCACCCCTGCTTTTAACCACACTCTGCAGAGACACCCTAGTTTCTGGGAAATGAAACTCCTGTCACTTCATGTTTTTTGAGCTGCTTTCCTACTTTGCACAACTCCAGAATCAGATATGGGCCTTTGTGGTCTCACCCTGCCATCTCTTTCAGCAACTGAGACAGCTTAGGGACAATGGACCTCGGATTGCACGAAAGGCAAACTTTCTCTTTGAAATACCGAAGCTCCGTAGTGGTTCTCCATTGGTGGGAACATCTGCCTCGCCCTGCCCCATTAGTTCCCACGGTCTGGCAACCCACACTTCCCTCCCTCCCTTTAGAGCAGACCTTCCCCAACCTTTATGGGTTGATGGCCCATAGAGGGGAGGAGGGAAAGAGGGGGTGGTTTTGTGGGAGGGGCAGGCACATATGCTGCTGCTCATGTGAGTGGGGCCAAGAGTGTCCATAACACTCATGCAAGTGAGGCCCCAAGTGCCCACAATGCTCACAAGTGGGCTGTGCATCCGCATGCACCAGCTGGCCACTCACATGGCCTGGTTGCAAATGGGTATTAGGATTCCAGCAATTGCCCTAATTAAACCATGATTCTCCAATTGAGCACGTTCACGGCAGTGGTGGGATTCAAAATTTGTTTTACTACCAGTTCTGTGGGCGTTGCAATTGGCAATCACGTGACCCCAGGGTGTGTCAACCATTTTAAATCCACGTTGGTGGTCCAGCACCTGAATTTTGATGGCCTTAGGGATGCTGCAATGGTTAGACAGGCAAGGACTGGTTGTAAGTCACTTTATTCAGGACGGTCATAATTTCAAATGGTCGCTAAGCAAAAGGTTGTAAGTCTAGAAGAACCTGTGGTTTGCATTTCTCTGTGGCTCAGCTGATGGAGTTTTGATGAGTTCACAATGTTGTCAGCATTTGAGAGAAGTGGCAAAGAAGATGACCATGGATTGGCTTCCAACTGCTTTTAAGGATTCAGGGAATAGAAACAGCACCAACATTTGCAGTCTAAAAAGACTCTGCTCCAGCAGTCAGTTGCTTTAGGGTTGCACAGATGAACAAGAGCATCTATTCTTAGTCCAGCTAGACTGATCTGGTGCCCTCTAGATAAATCAGTGCAATTCTGGTAACTCCCAGCTGCCCAAGAGACTGGCCATAGACTCCAGGTCTGCTGGACAGTTTGCTCATTCCACCTAGGATCCAGGCCCAGCTAGATTTAAAGTCCTATTTTAAAATCCTTCTCTTTGCTTATTCTGTTTTATTTATTTACCTATGAGATGTAGACCCCATAGGTTGACACATGCCCTCTGGGAAGCTTACAAAACAAATCCATTTTCAAAACATAATAAGTAAGATGTCAAATAAAAACAGCCATAAAAACTACAAAAGGGAGAAAAGCAAAAGAACGGTCGCCAAGATAAAAAAAAAATAGCAGCTAGAACTAGTTTCAAGAGCCTTGTGATTGCTCCAAGCCCACAAGGAAGGCTTGGCACACTCTACCTAGCCCTCTCTGCCTTCAAGGTAGCAGAGAAAAGGGCCAGGGGAAAGTCCCTGGAGTAAGAGCTTCGTTGTATGGACACCACAGCCTGAAGGCTTGTCATTCCAGTAACCACCAGTCAGGTTTCCAAAAATGGGGAGGCTATAAAGAACATGTATGATTTGACCATGAGGGTCATATAGGAAAAGATAGTCCTTCGAGATTTGTTTTGGGACCATCAACATGACCTCCATCTTTTGCTCACGTCTCTTCTCTGCCCTTCTTCTTCTTCTTCTTCTTCTTCTTCTTCTTCTTCTTCTTCTTCTTCTTCTTCTTCTTCTTCTTCTTCTTCTTCTTCTTCTTCTTCTTCTTCTTCTTCTTCTTCTTCTTCTTCTTCTTCTTCTTCTTCTTCTTCTTCTTCGCCTTTCTGGGGATTGAGGTTGCCATCTTCTTGATTTTGATCTCAGTTTAGTAATGAATTCTTGAAGGACTTCCTGAAATGATTGTTTCCAGAAAATTGAGTACAAGTTTTCTTGCCTTTCATAGGACAATCTGCAGGCACATTTTACCAATCTTGAATCGGGTTGAGCATATTACAAACAAACTTTGGATTCTCCAAAATGCCATCTAGGAAATAGTAATAGCACGTAGACTTCTATACCACTTCGTAGTGCTTTTACAGCCCTCTCTAAGTGGTTTGCAGAGTCACCCTATTGCCCCCAACAATCTGACTCCTCATTCTACCATCTTCAGAAGGATGGAAGCCTGAGTCAACCTTGAGCTGGTCAGGATTGAACTCCTGGCAGTGGGCAGAATTAGCCTGAAATACTGCATTCTAACCATTGCACCACTATGGCTCTTAGAATGGTTTCAGAAGGCTTTCAAATGGATGGCTTTGTGTTAAGACACTACTGTATTAGATTCAAGACTATTTGTTTATGGACTTGTTAAAATAGCTTTTCAGTTATATCTGCTTTTTGGATGAATTTATTTATCCTCACACCAAAATCTATACACCACAGACTTCAGGACTCATGATGGTTTACACCACCACTAAGGAAAATACCAATATATAAATAACCACAGAAGACAACTACAACAAACTACTCCTAAAAATAAAATCCTATGGTATCTCTGGACAACTGAATAACTGGATAGAAGCATTCCTGTCAAACAGACAACAAATGGTCAAAATCGGGCGTCCTATCAAATCCAGTACCTGTCAATAGTGGTGTTCCCCAAGGCAGTGTTCTAGGACCAACTCTCTTCATACTCTACATAAACGACCTCTGTGATCATATTAAGAGCAATTGCGTTCTCTTCGCTGATGATGTAAAGCTGTTCAATACCACAGACAATACTGCTACCCTACAAAAAGATCTTGACTATGTATCCGAATGGTCAAACAAATGGCAACTTCAAATCTCAACAAATAAATGCTCTGTCTTACATATTGGCAAAAAGAATCAGAAAATAAAATACAAGCTGAATAGTCAAGATCTTGTTGATGACCCAAGCTCTGTAAAGGACCTTGGAATACTCACCTCTAATGATCTAAGTGCTAGAGCCCACTGCAACTACATAGCCAAAAAGGCATTAAGAGTTGTTAACCTAATCCTACGTAGCTTTTTTCTCTGGTAATATCACACTACTAACCAGAGCATACAAAACATTTGCTAGACCAATACTCGAATACAGTTCATCAGTCTGGAATCCACACTACGTATCTGATATTAGCACAATTGAGAAAGTCCAGAAATATTTCACAATAAGAGTTCTCCACTCCTCTACTCGCTGTAGAATACCTTATGCCACCAGACTTGAAATTCTAGAACTAGAAAACCTTGAATTACGCCGTCTTCGGTCTGACTTAAGCATGGTATACAAAATCATACATTGCAATGTCCTACCTGTCAATGAATACTTCAGCTTCAACCATAACAACACAAGAGCACACAATAGATACAAACTCAAAGTAAACCGCACCAAACTTGATTGCAGGAAATACGACTTCAGCAATAGAGTGGTCAATGTCTGGAATACTCTACCCGACTCTGTAGTTTCTTCCCAAACCCCAAAAACTTTAACCTTAGACTGTCTACTATTGACCTCACCCCTTTCCTAAGAGGTCTGTAGGGGCGTGCATAAGCGCACCAACGTGCCTACCGTCCCTGTCCTATTGTTTCTCTTATTCTTTATTTTTCTTGTGTGTAACCATTTCATGTATTCACAACTATGTATACATTTATACTTATTGTCTTGTAAACAATTGGCAAATCAAATAAATAAATAAATAAATAAATAAATAAATAAATAAATAAAATAAATAAACCAGAATTACAGGCCTATGTCTAGGAAAAGCCCATCACCATTAGCACCCATAGTCCCTGATATATAAACAGTCTTAAGGGACTTCTTAAAGGCCAGATGATTAGGGCACCAATGAACTTGGCACCCAAATTTTTTTTCCATTTTGAAGTAACTTCTAATGCTACCAGCCCCAAGGCGATATTTGCAGGTTTTCGATTTCTTCTTAACGTTTTTGGTTCTTGTTTCACATGGGGAGGAAGAACACCAAGTTACAAACAGAACCATAGATTTCTATGGTTTTGTAAGATGCCTCGTGATGGTGTAATAAAGACAATTTTAAAAACTACAAAGTTTCTGTTAATTTAGAATAAGGAGCGTGATTTAAAAACCATCACTTTCTCTTTTAATCTTTCAGGTTTGAAAAGCTGTTTAGTTTCAAGCTTTCGCAGCAATGAAATCACTTACCTCAAGCCCCAAAGTGACTTGGAAACCCAGCCAGTCTTATTCATCCCAAATGTTCATTTTTCAAACCTCCAAAGATGTGCAACGGTAAGGCTCCTCTTTTAGCCCTGCAGCTTATGCCAAGAACCTCCAGAGTTCCATGAAGAAAACATGGACTTCGGAATGGATTCAGGATGACCTTCCGTGAGGGAGAGGATTCACATCTAGATGTAGTACAGTGGTTGTCCAGAAGGCAAAGTCTTCATAGGATGATAATTAGAGAGCCATTTTAAAATATCAGGGTAGAAAGCCAGGGACTGTGAGTTCTAGTCCTGGTTTAGGAATGAAAATTGACTTTGTGACTTTGGACCAATCACCTGGAGATTGTGAATTCTAATCTCTCCTTAGAAATGAAAGTTGACTTGAGCGACTTTGGGCCAATCACCAGGAGACTGTAAATTCTAGCCTTGCCTTAGGCATGAAAGCCAACTTGGTTGACTTTGGGTTAAAACACTTTCTCTCAGCTCAACTCCTTTTACAGGGTTTTTCTTATGGGGAAAATAGGAGGAGGAAGGATTGATTATTAGTTATGTACACTGCCTTGAATTACTTATAAATAAAGGCAGGATCTAAATTATAAATTCTTAATATATTACAACTCAACATAAACTAGTGTTTATTTCTTCCTAGCTAATAAGTTAGTAGACTTTGTTGTATATGTGATATGTAGGTTCATTTAATTTTTATATCAGTGGTGACCTAAATATGTAGAACTAGGGACAATGTATTCATGCGACAAGCAACATGCTTATCCAGGAGAGTCATAAAGCTGTTTGGTTTGGTTTGGTTTGATTGGCTGGATGATCCCATTCCATTTGATTAATATAAGGTTGAATGCATCATGCAAACCCAAAAAAATGGATTATTCATGACCAGGTTAAGCTTATTGTGTGAACATCCAAATATTTGGTCAGCATAGCAATCATTTGAGGCTCTGCTCCAGAAAGAAACACATTCTGTGGAGATCAAATATGATTTGGACCCTCTATCTAACCTTCCTTAGAGAAACAGAGGAGCGAAGGAGAGCAGTAAGGTGTGTAAAAGGGTTTAATTAGTTGGGTATGACATACATCCCAAGGGGAATGTGGACATATATTGAACAGCCAACCTCTGATCCAGCAAGCTATTTAGTAAAGAAGATACCTTGAGTGGAATTTCCATGTAAGCCTTTTTGAAGAAAAGGCAGAATCTAAATCTAATAAAGGCTTTAAAATGGCTGTTCATCTTTGATTAAAACATCTCCTTCCCTCTTTACAGGTGTTACCTACTGCTGGAGCTCCACATGATTCCCACAGGTATGTAACACATTTCCTTTGGTGGTTGAGGCATTGATGGGGTCAGCAACCTGAAATGCTTTTGGACTCTGAGACCAAAAATGTGTTTGCTTCCCCATACCTGTTGTCTTTATAACTCATGGAAACTCAAATATTTAAGTCTTTGATTCAGGCATGGGTTTACATTCAGGCCTTCAGTGCTCTGGACCACGAAACTCTTTTGAGTGCTGCACATTGGATGACTTTCAGCCAATCACTGTCTTGGTTCAGCAGTTTCCATGTGGGAGAGAATAGTCAATGATTTCCATCTGGGAATATATAAGGGTCTAGTCTCAAATGAGGGGAGGACACTTCATTTGGGGTGTGTTTATGAGTAGTAGAGAGAGCAGTCCATCAACATATATATCAGCATAACCGCCTCATTCAAATGAAATAAAATGAATTGTCCCTTTTTATTAAGGACAAAGCTTTGAAGTTGGTCTGTCCATACACCCACCCACCCACCCATCCATCCACCCATCCATCCATCCATCCACCCACCCACCCATCCATCCATCCATCCATCCACCCACCCACCCATCCATCCATCCATCCATCCATCCATCCATCTATCCATCCATCCTCTTTTTGTTCTTGGCGGTTTCCCATAAGGTGGATTAAGCTGAGAAATGTGACTAAATCCACTTGAGGACTGTGAGGGGCCTTGAGTCTTTCCAGTCTATAACTCACTCTTTAACTGCTGCACAGACTAGATTCAGTTATGGACATCTGATCTGTTTGGGAAGATCCCTTGTGATTTGTATATTAGGCCAACCAGGAGATGTCCTAAGTTCCTTTCTTTTTTCCCTACTTCAGTTTGCCCTTAAAGCGGAGCTGCCCTTCCTTCCCCGACGAATTTGATCCCATAGCCGCAAAACAAGCAAAAGAAGAAGACCCCCAACGAGGTAAGGTGGAAGTGGCAGATGTCTTCTGCATGCCCAGGAGCCTCACGGCCCAAGAAAAAGCATGGAGTCCACAGATGCAGAAGGATGCATCCCTCTGTTTGTTAACCACAACACTGACATGTCAGAGTGGCAAATTAGCAAATGGACAGGTGACCAAACTTGACTGTCTAGGGTCCTGCTTACCCATGTCCTTCGTTGTCCCATCACAATTAAGGAGAGCAATTGATGGGGGGTTTTTTCCACTGGAAGGTGCTATTCTGGAGAAAGAAACGAAGGTCAGGGAATCCATCAATCACTTTCCTTAATTTGTCCTGTACTAAGACAATAAGCACGATATCGCGTTCCCTTTTTCTGAGGCAGAACAGGGACAGGCATTGAGGGCAGTGAAGTTTGTGCCAGTGTCTGGGCCCAGGGAGAGTACAGAAACGTGGAGTGTGGGGGATGAAGTTGTAAGGAATGCAAAAAAGGACAGGAATGTGAGGCCTCAAAGCAAAGATGTAATGCAGGAGTGTCAAACTTGATTTCACTGTGGGCCACATATGGGTTGTGTTTGACCTTGGGGGCTGGGTGGGCAGGGCCAGGGTGGACATGACCAACTCAACGTCACTCGTGTTGGGGGCGCCTGTGGCGGCCCATGTACTCTGCCAGTGAAAATGGGCTCCCGAGCTCCGTTTTCAGCTACAACGGCTTCCTGCAACCCTCTGCCAGCAGAAACGGAGTTTGGGAGTGCTGCCCATGGCCCAGGGGTGGGATTCAAATTTTTAACAACCGGTTCTGTGGGCGTGGCTTAGGTGGTAGGCGTGGCTTGGTGATCATGTGACTGGGTGGACATGGCTTGGTGGTCATGTTATTGGCTGGGCATGGCCAACTCAATGTCACTCACATCAAGGCACGCAGCTCCTCGCCTGGCCTCTCATGACTGTGGGGATGCTGCAACAGTCCTAAATGTGAAAAATGGTCATAAGTCACTTTTTTCAGTGCCATTGTAACTTTGAATGGTCACTCCACACAAGCAAAGTACCAGCAAAGGAGTGGGGGAAAAACTCCAGAGAGGTTCCTGAGACAGGAAGTCTAGTCCTGCTAAGAATACAATAAGGGTTAACAGAGAGGCAGTTTCTATAAGCAACACCAGAATGTTTCCTTCCTGCCTTCCTTACAGGATTAGGCCAGTAATTTCTTCTAATAACCGGTTCTCCGAACTACTTAGAATGTTAACAACCAGTTCTAGCGAAGAGGTGTGAATTGGTAGAATCCCACCCCTGCCGTGGCCCTCGTGAACTGCATTTTCGGCTGCGGTGGCCTCCTGCACACAGCAACCGCACACAGCCCTCCCAAGCTCTGTTTTCATTGGCATAGGCATCATGGGCCGGTCCTTCGCTGTTTCAGGATGGCCCTTTAGGCCAGATCTAAGCACCCCTTGGGACAGATCTGGCCCCCAGGCCTTGAGTTTAACACCCTTGATGTAATGGGTTTGGGAGATTCTATACTGGAAGGAGAGAAATGAGGGCTTCCTTCTTCCACATCTGCAGATAGATTTGACCATTATCTCTTGTCTCATTCAGTTCTACTCTATGTACGACGGGAATCAGAGGAAGTTTTTGATGCTCTCATGTTGAAGACTCCCGATCTCAAAGGCCTGAGAAATGCGGTGAGTTTCTCTCCTTGGTCATCCTATGGCATGGAAGTTTGCTACCTTGGGATGAGGTGCTAAAGACATCTAGGCTGGAGAAGGGCAGCCAGCAGACCTCCACAAAAGGAATGACAACTTGAGTCAGACTGCCTCCCATCCCAGATGTTCATCCCTTCCTGGGTTTCTTTATCCTATTTTAATTAAAATGTTCTTACAATGTTGCTTAAGTAATGAGAGGAAACAACTATTGGCTGTTTAAGAGATGGCTCCACTTAATCAATGTTGTACAATGATTCTGGTGCTGATAAAATAGAAAACCAATCTTGGGATGCTGCATTTTAAGACCTTCTCTAAAGAAATGTTTGGTTGGGATTATAACTAGCCCATTGGCAGCCTGACCTGGGCAATGGAGTCCATTTTGCATTAAACTAGAGTTTGCTAACTGATGGTTTATAGAAAAAGGCACAATCTGTTTGTTGGTTGTATTTCCACAAGGTGCTAGCTAGGTCATGAATGGTAATTTCTATTCCTCAATGACTGTATTCATACAATGCACTCCTTAAACCAACCATACCACATGAAGAACTAGCATGATGTGTAAACCTCATGAATATATACCATAGAGACAATCAGAACTTAAACAACAAACGGTTCCTACTTTTCAGTTCCTGTGAAGATCTGTGTTTCACTATGAAAGACCCCATGTGTAATTTGGTTCCTAGGCCCGTTTCTGGAGGCCATTTTCCTGTTCATTCTGTATTCTCTTTCTCTCTAGATTTTGCCTCTTTTAGCTTGGCCGGGCTGGAAGTTCTCCCCCTTTCCCTACCACCATGAATATTTGCTCAATGTTTAAAGAGCACACAGTGCTGGAACATATTTCTGTGATGTTTATCACCACCGTTCCAGATAACCCTCGGCTTGGCTTTGCTGAGGCGGGGAATGAAGCAAACAATCTCCCGAAATGATCTGATAGCCATATTTATGGCTTTGCTTTATGTGTGTGTGTCTCTTTCTGAGTGTGTGTGCCCTGCTTTTGCACACTTTCAAATTGGAAAAGAGCAAATAACACATTTCTTTTTCTGAAATCGCCTCTTGGGAGCTGTAGTTTTCCACACTGAAATGGTTTCTCTGCTTGTAGAAATGAGGCTGTGGTTTCCCCCAAAAAAGGATGGCTGAGAAGTAGAATAGAATACTGTAGAATAATAGAGTTGGAGGGGACCTTGGAGGTCTTCTAGTCCAACCTCCTGCTTAGGCAGGAAACCTTATACCATTTCAGACAAATGGTTGTCCCATCTAAAAAAAAACCTTACAGTGTTGGAGCAGCCACAACTTCTGGAGGCAAGTTGTTCCACTGATTAATTGTTCTGTCAGGAAATTCCTCCTTAGTTCTAGGTTGCTTCTCTCCTTGATTAGTTTCCATCCATTGCTCCTTGTCCTGCCCTCAGGTGCTTTGGAGAATAGTAAGAAACATGAATCTGGCCAAACCCACATTCTCCTCTAGGGAAGGGAATTGGGAGACCAGGTTTAAAATTGGCCCAAATAGTGTATATCATATGTTTTAGATTGGTTTTCAGACTGTGTGATGCTAAAATACCATTTGTTTGCTTTTGGCTTCCTACAATTTGTAGTCTTGACTTTGTGGCTTATTCAACAGATAATGACTAAAGCAAACTTTGAGTATTAAAAGAACTTCACACCAAATGTTAGGAAGGTCTACCTAAGATGCAAAAGGTCTTGTTCTAGGGGGATAGAAGGTCAAGACTCAAGAATAAGCAAAAAAGTCAAGACTGTGGCCACGATTGTGTAATCATACCATTGCGGCCACCCTCTTGATTATTATATTATTTTTATATTATTATTTTTGATCCTCTCTCCCAACTCCATGGGTATCCATGCATTGTTCTTGGGTTGCAAGGGAAGATTTAAACCAGTTTCAGAAGGGAGAGGGAAACATTAGAAACAGAGAGTAGCCTAAGCCAACATTACTCCATAACTAGAATAGGATTTGAACAGGTTTTTACTGGATCTCATTCTATTTATCACTAAGTAGGTTTGTTCTCAGCTCTCAGTTGTTTGATTTTGACATGGGAATCTCTTTGGGACGATGCAATTGCAACTGGTTTATGGTCAGAATCGAGTGAGTTGAATGGGGAAGTATTACATGTACTGCAATACCACCAGTGAGTTTTATAAGACCAGGAATCCATTCATCGGAATGTGTAGATGGATGTAAACGATTCTTTTTCATTTTCCAGATTTCAGAAAAATATGGCCTGCCAGAAGAAAGCATCTATAAAGTCTACAAAAAGTGCAAACGAGGGTAAGTGATAGTCTGTTTCCCTTGTATGACATTCCTGGTTCTTGGGCATACAATGGGTCTAGCAAGTAGGTAAGAAAATGTATGCATGAAAAGAAGCAGGAATGTTGGCCAGTTTTCAGAGGTCTAGGGAAGGAATAGTATCAAATTAATTTGGAAGAAATTCTGCATGTCTTGATTAAGAACAACCAGAATCTTGCTAGATCCAGCCAAAGGCTTATCTGGTTCAGCATTTCATGAAAGCAACTACTCTTTCCTCCTTGCTGTGGCCCAACAGGTCTTATTTAGGAATGCCCTCCGGCTCAGGAGATTGTTGTCTTGTAATTTAATATTCTCAACTGGAAACCTAAAGATTCATGCTCTGTGTGAGCATCAAGTATGAGATGGGGACTCTATGATTAGCCATGTTCTTTGGCTACAATGATGGAAGCTGCTTGCTAGTGGGCTTCAGTGGGCTTTCCCTGTGTCATTACTTTGGTGGAAGCCGAAATGACCTATTGCAGAGGTCTCCAAACTTGGCAACTTTAAGACTTGTGGACTTTAAGACTTGTGAACTATGCTAGTTGGAGAATTCTGGGAGTTGAAGTCCAATCAGTCTTAAAGTTGCCAAGTTTGGGGACCCCTGACCTATAGAGATGTTTCTCAACCTCAGGAATTTTAAGATGGGTGGACTTCAAATCTCAGAATTCCCCCAGCCAGCATTGGGTTCATTGGAATGGAACGTCATCATGTGGCAGTTTGGTTGTAATTTAGGGCAATGTGTGACTGTAGCCAGGGGTGGCTTATTGTGCGAAACATAATTAAGCCATTCCACGTGTAAGACAAAGCTTAGGTTACAGCACTTAGATCCACACCAAAAATGGAAATTCTCTGGTCAATTTTGAATCTTCCATACTCTCTCGCCTTAGCTTGCTGTTCCTCAACCTTGGCATTTGTGGTCTTCAGTTCCCAGAATTCCCCAGCCATTGGTGGCTAGGGAATTCTGGAGGTTGAACTTTTTACTCATCTTAAAATTGCCAGGACTGAAAACACTGCCCTAGTCTATTTACAAGAGTATTGTGAAGATAACATTGGAAGGAAAGTCCATTGCTGGCTAGAGAATTCTGAGAGTTGAAATCCACACATTTTGAAATGCCCAAGGTTGGGAAATTCATATAAACACACACACACACACACACACACAGTGGGGAGGAAGAAAGGAGAGAGAGAGAGAGAGAGAGAGAGAGAGAGAGAATCACTTGTCCTACCTAAGATGGGAAATCATTTTTGTTCTAGCTTAGATTACTTTAATTTGATACCTTCCACAATAGGAGGTGAAGTTCAACCCACCTGGACATGGGTTGAACTTCAGCTCCTATTTGGGGTATAGCTGGCCTTGGGTATTAAGAGTCAACGCCTTGGGAATGGGCCAAGGTTTGCGTTTCTGCTTTTCAATCTCGTTCCAGTTGGCTTCTACATACTGTATCTTTTATTTTTAAAATATGAAGTTGTCTGGTGAGGATAAAAAAGGCCTGAGGAAGAAGTGTGTGTGTACATAGTGCATGGAGTGGTCTGGGGAATTTAACAGATATGTTGTTATCTCCCCGGGCAATGGCCCGAGGTCACCATCTTTGGGTTTATCTTTATCATCAGGGCATCATTGTTTATTTATTTCTCAAAACTAGCAGGATTGAAGTAACCCTTAGGCTTAGAGTGGCAGATAATGCTGGAATAGAGCAGTTTTGGGAGGAAAATCTGTACTGGATTCCATTAATGGGACTTTTAGATATTACAAATATAGCATTTATTGATTGGAGATGCTAGCATTTCAGCATCAATATGACTGGCTGGGGAATTCTGGGAGTTGAAATCTTCAAGTCTTAAACTTACTAAAGGTTGGACACCCTGCTCAGAACATAAGATTGACACTATTCTGGTGAAGGTGGTTGTTATGCAAAATGATGCAGGCTTGGAACAACAACCCAAGCTTTGTTTATACAGCAAAAAGAACAGGATCTTAAATCCTTACAGAGGACTCCAGGAAAATGCTCCCCCAAGGTATAACTATTGAAATAAACAGCAAATTTCACACCTGGAACCTTTAGAAATGGAACATAAATCTGGCCTGGGTTGGATGGAAGTTGGTGGTGTGAAGTTTGGGAAGGGCACCAATAATCCACTGGGGCCAGGAGTGGTATCTCCAGCAAATAAAATTTAGAAATACAGGCTCCTTGCTAGTTCATACTTGAGCTAATTCATAGGACCTAGTTTGTGCTTGAGCCTCCCCATTTCAGGCCAAATATTTCCCGCTTATGTAAGAACTGAGTAACCGCTTAAAAATCTTTCGCATTCCACTTTGCAACTGAGTCTGAAGGATACAAAAGCCGGGTAGCAGGGGTGGGTGGTAAATCGCCCCTAATTTTTGTTTCCCCTTTTCTCTCCTCCACCTCTCAGTCTGGTCAGACAAAGAACATAATTTGGCAGGGGGTGGACTGCCCATCCTTCGGCTAATCTTGTTGTGTCTGGATGACTGCAACCTGTAGCCCATCACAGAGACTGGAGGTTTTGTTCTTACTTCTAGCAACCCATGAAATCCCAGGCCCTCTTGGGGCTTCGGTTTTTACAATATGGTGCAGCTCCAGGTGGCTTGGTCCTCGAATATCTGATTCCAAAATGGAATTTCAGCAAAAGCAATCAAGTCAACACCTTAAAAGACCACCCTGTTTAGAGCTTTTTCTCCCATACCCCTGTCGGTCCAGGTACCTGGGCCCAACCAAGTAATCTCATTACTGCTAGAAGGGTTTGCTCCCTATTTATATACGGGTGGATTGCCATGGGAGTGTGAGTGTTGTTTTCTTCTTGGTAGTTCCTTGATTAGGCTATTGTTTACTGTTTAATTGTTTGAATTGAGTTGGTAGTTCCTTGACTGGGGTATTGTTTACTGTAATGAAACATCTACAAGAAAACAACCAAGCTCAGAGAGCACTAAGGGATGGAACACTAAGGGTGGACGTGGCAGGGGAAGGTTACTGCAAAATCCCCATTCCCTCCCCACCCCACTACCCTGCTTTCCAGCTCCGTTCTCCTGTACAGGGCAACCAAAGAAGACCCAGCCAATCAGCTGGGACTTGGGAGGCAGAGAAGAGATGGGGGCGGGGCCAGTCAGAGGTGGGATTTGCTGGTTCTCCAGACTACTCAAAATTTCTGTTACTGGTTCTCTCAGAACGTGCTGAATTCCACCTCTACCTTCATTGCTTCCTCCCACTTCAACCCATTATACCTTTCTGGGTCTTTTAATGCCTCCAAGCTATTTCCAAACATAGGGCTTTTTCAGGAGAGTACTAGAACCCTAGCAGGTGACAAGTTGCAAGGAACCTGGAGACACTTCCTTTCCCCTTCACCCCATGAAGTACCACCCAGTGTGTGTGTGTGTGTGTGTGTGTGTGACTGAGGGAAGGCTGAACCTGACGTTCTAAGCATCTGCCTCACCCCACGTTAAAGACTGTGATTGATGTCCAGGAGGTGACATTCAATGGGAGGGAAAGCAAAGCCAATCCTGTTCCTTAGCTTGGTCCACAATAAATAAGTAAGGAGAAGTTCTTTTGGCTGCTGTCAGTCTTGTTGCTGTGGCAGAATACAGCTTGGCACTGAGCAGCACAATTTATATAATTAACTGCCAGCTCGATGACACTTCAGCATGGCATCAGAGTTTCTGGTCTCCTGAACGTCCCTTGCTGAGAGTCATTGCGGAACTTTGTGCATGAAGCATTATTTTAACAACTGGAAATTTCATGGTTTAATTAAACAAGACTCCGCTAATAATCCCAGTAAAACAGGTGCTAACGTGGCACAAAAACATATGTAGCTTAAACTGTGCTGGAAAGATCTTGCTCTAACTTGCAAAGTATTTCGTAGGTGGTACCTGGAAGTCGCTGAGAAGTCGTGCCTAAATGGGTCTTACATTTACTATCTTTTTTTAAAAAAACAAAACATTGTGCTTTCCAGAAAACAGAGGTATCATTGGGAGAGGGGAAGGTTTTAGCTAGTGAAAAAATAGGTGGGGAAAATTTAAAAGAGGAAGATAGTGACAAATTCAAGCAAAACGACCCAGCTATAAGAAGCATTTCAGCCGACCAATTCAAAACAGGTTTTGCTTTTAACTTCCTATTTCTTCTAAGCCCTCATTGCAAGAACACATTTTGTACATGCTTTATGCGACGTTATCAAATACTTCCTGTCATACATTTCAATGAAGATTGGTGAATTATTGAAGAGATCATTGCGGGTTTTCTACCTTTCAACCTGGTGACATAGCAACATTAACACGAATTTATGCATTCCTCCGATATCAATCTACGTGGCGTTTTTTGGCTAAGTATTTTTAAAATGAGCCTTTTGAATTCACTCATCATAAACCATAATGTAGGTCTATGATGGTGAACCTATGGCACGCATGACACAGGTGGCATGCAGAGCCATTTGTGCTGGCATGAGAGCCTCAGGCAAACTTACCTCACTGCGCATGCACGTGCCTCACAGCTGATTTTTGGCCTGTTTGAGGCCTTTTTCGGCCTCCCGGAGGCTTAAGGAAAAGCCTTTGCAGGCCGAAAAATAGGCCTGTTTCGTCACTTCCTGTATTTCCGGAAATCCAGAAGCGACGAAATGAGCCCGTTTTTCAGCCTGCAAAGCCTGAAGAAGCTTTCCTCAAGCCTCTGGGAAGCCTAAAAAGGCCACAAACAGGCTGAAAATCTGCTGGCAGTGCAGGTAAGGGGGTGGCGGGGTGGATTGTGCACATATGTGCAGGGGGCATATGCGCATGTATACCTCATTCAGATGTATAATAACATATTAGAGTACAATTCATACTTGGCAAAGTGTCACAGTCAGTGTTGGATGTATATTTTGTGTATATTTGTAGATATTGTACTCTCTAATTGCAAATGGAGACGTGGGTACGTCTCCACGTTTTTCTTATCTGCATTTTTAAGTGCTCTGCTTTTATTGTATTGCAAACAGTTGCTGGGGTGCATCTATAGTTTTGTTGTACTTGTACAATGACAATAATTCTTTTTCTTCTTCTTCTTCTTCTCTCTTCTTCTTCTTCTTCTTCTTCTTCTTCTTCTTCTTCTCTTCTCTTCTTCTTCTTCTTCTTCTTCTTCTTCTTTCTTCTTCTTCTTCTTCTTTCTTCTTCTTCTTCTTCTTCTTCTTCTTCTTCTTCTTCTTCTTCTTCTTCTTCTTCTCCTCCTCCTCCTCCTCCTCCTCCTCCTCCTTCCTCCTCCCCTTTCTTCTTCCTCCTCCTCCTTTCTTCTTCTTCTTCTTCTTCTTCTTCTTCTTCTTCTTCTTCTTCTTCTTCTTCTTCTTCTTCTTCTTCTTCTTCTTCTTCTTCTTCTTCTTCTTCTTCTTCTTCTTCTTCTTCTTCTTCTTCTTCTTCTTCTTCTTCTTCTCCTCCTCCTCCTCCTCCTCCTCCTCCTCCTCCTCCTCCCTCCTCCTCCTCCTCCTCCTCTCCTCCTTCCAACAACTTCCAGGGGCCCATTTTTCACCCTCCCTGAACCTCTGCAGGTGGGCTGGGCGGAGCCAGCCAGGAGTGGGATTCAGGAGTTCTCCCAACCGCACAGAAAATTAGCTAGGGGCTCTCCTGAACCCCTGCGAACCCCCAGCAGCCCACCTGTGTAGCGAGGGTAGCCTTACTACTAGAAAGGCAGCGGCTACTCTGCCCTGCTGCTGAAAAACAAACACAATCAAACGCCCGATCCTGGTGGAAACCCTCTGGTTCTCCTCCGTGGAGGACCGGCTGCCAAAGCATCTTCTTGATTGCCTTGATTGTCAGCCCTCCAGCTTTGGTGGGCGGGGGGAGGGGGAGTTGGGGCGGGAGGCGAGTTTCATTCCATGGGAACCAGCTTGCAAAGGGTTTCCAGAGTGGCGTCAGGGGAAGGGAAAAAAAAAACACAAATGCCATGCCTCTGAATCGCCTCGGGTACTCCCAGCAAACCGCAGCTCGTCTCCCCCAGCCTGTCTCTCTTTGCGAGTGCCAAGCAGTTCTCTTCCCTGTCCTCCTTGCAAGGGAAGGAGATGCAGCCAAGCAGCCCAGGGTTTTCCTCCAGCTCCTCCCCATCGATGCTTGGCAGATGAGCTCATGTTTGCCTTGGCTCACGTCCAAGGCCTGGGCTTAAAAGAACCGAGAGGCAGCCAAGTTCAGGATGGTGAGAAGGTGTGCCTGGGGCAGGTGCTGTGAAAGGGGCTTTTGGCTGAGGAGGGGGGCTGGCTGGCTGGGGGGGGGGAGGGACGCCCTCTTTAGAGAGGGTAGCCCAGCCTCCCCCCAAGAATGACGCCTTCCAAAAACATAAAGATGACGTCTCTCCGAATATCCCCCCGCTGGCTGGGTGGCCTGGGGGCTTCTCTACAGGTAGCCTTCAACTTACGATGTCTGCTGCTAAAGGGAAGGAGTCGTTAAGTGAGACGTGCCTGATTTGTTGCTGCAGTCATTAAGCAAACCGCCGGGGTTAAGTTAAGCAAGTCCAGCTTTTCCCACTCAGTTTGCTTGTTGGAAGCTGGCTGGGAAGATCACAAATAAATGGTGGTTGTGTGGCCCTAGAATACTGCAACTGTTGTAAATACAATCTGGTTGCAAGGGCCTGAATTTTGATTATGTGAAGGTGGGGACGCTACAACAGTTGTAACTGGAAGTGGTTGTAAGTCATTTTTTTTTCCCCAGTGCCTTCGTAATTTCGGTCACTAAATGAATGGTAAGTCAAATACTCCCTGTAGTCCCACTATATTTAGAAGGCATTGGTTTTGAGCAGGCTGGATTGGACCTTCTCATAGCATGCCACCCACCTGGACAATGCCTTGTGGAACATTATCCAAGCTGGTAGGTAGCTGCATGGCGCTGCCTAGCTAAGCCCGGCCTAGTGGGATAAGATTTCAACAAGCCTGAGCCTCAAACCATCCTCAAGATCTCCCTAGCCTAAGAGCGGCCCAGTGGAACAGCAATCCAGGGAAGCCCTCAAATAAAATATCCTTTCCTGTATGGGGCGAAGGAACAAGATGGCCGCCATCTTCCTTGGCCAAACTCTGCTGGCAGGGCTGTTGACATCACCAGTTGTGTACATCCACCTCTACTGGGTCCCTTTTGGAAGCTACTTTTTTAGATGGATGCAGCTCTGATTCTAAAGCAGCCTCTCTTTTTTTGCCCTCTTGGAGATGGCAGTGTAGATATACTGTGCAGTATATGTGCCAAATTTCTATTTGAGCAACAACAACAAAAAGTTGCTCTGTTCTGCAAAAAACAGGAAATATTACATACTACCAAGCTGTGGTTACTTGTCTGCTTAAATGTCCTGCTTTGCACCTCAGATAACAATTCAAATTATCAATCAGAGCTGCACTTGTGAAATATATAATATGATAGTAATTCAACCAGTTCCTGGCTTCATGGTTTTGGGATGTTCCCTCTTCACTTGGAAACTGTTTGGCTGGCTGGGATTGTGCTCCAGAAGGAAGGCTGAAATCTCCACCAAAACCCACAAGTTGGGTGGTAAAATAAACAGAGTCGATTGCTAGCTGGGTCTGAAGTCTCTGCACCAGCTTCCTGGGCATAATATGTGGAGGTGTGTAGCTCTCTGAAATGTCGAGGTGTTGGGGTGTTTGGCGCAAAGAGGCTGGAGGCAAAAGTGTTAATAAAGTGCTGCTCAAAAAGGTTTTTGCTTTGGTAATAAAATGCATTTGTTGAAAAAGAGGCTGCCAAGTTCCCTCTGATTGCTTGCTTTTAAGAACTAGCATAGGTTGACTCTGGATTTGCATGGTCATTTCACATGTTAGATGATTATGGGTGACTTTCATTCTTTTGCTATTTATGACTGGTATATCAGGTTGCTTAGTAAAGTTGAACCAGGAAGCTTTCTTTTTTCTTTTTGCCAGGGATTGCATGCAGTATTTTTCAACCTTGGCAACTTTAAGATATGTGGATTTCAACTCCCAGGATTCCTCAGGCAGGCTGGGGAAACCTGGGAGATGAAATCCACACATTTTTATATTGCCAAGGTTGAAACACAGTGTACATGTGGTAGTGGTGCTACTACTGCTACAGAGGGTCATGATTGCTAAAATTGCAATGTAATTTAATTTTTTGTTTGACAGGTTAGAGAATTTAATGGAGCAAACAGATACTGTATGTTGAAACTTCCAGAGATGATATACCCCTCCTAATGTATCTTATGCAAAATTGCCAGAATCTGCTTTCTTGAAAATTAGCCCATTGTGGAGTCCAGTTTTGACATGATTTGATGGTGCTTGAATAATATGATTATATTTGTTGTTGGAAGAGGTGGCATTAATTAATTGCAGTATACAATTTGTACAAATATTAAATATGACACTAGGAGCAATGGATGGATGGATGGATGGATGGAGGGGTGGATGGATGGATGGATGGATGGATGATACCAAGCAGCTGAGTTATATCATGGAACATAAGATCACTGCTTTCAGAGTCTGCCTTTCCCCTTCAAATGACAGGAATTAACTTCAACTATACTGGCTGCAGATGACAAGAAATATAATTCAAAAAAATCTCATTTTATTTTATCATTTCCCATAACTATATCCATGCTTTGTTTTGTTTTATTGTAATCACTACATTGTTAATGCAGGAATCAAAGACAGAATAGTAGCACAAAATCTTCTCGGTCACTGCTTTTCTGTTTGAAAGTTCCTCCTGGCTCATTCACAAAAATCCCACATACCCCAAGAACATCAGGTTGGGTGGGAAGAGCTCTCAGAACAAATGCCTGTCTTCCTCTGGAAATTGCTGGATTCTCTCCTCTGAGCAACTCCCAACGGAAGATTATCAAGCGATATCCTGCACAGTGTTCTCTTCTCTTACTCTGCCCAACCTTAACTTTGGATCTTGCGTTGTTGTTGATATCCAAATATAGTGTTCAGCTGACTAACCTTTCCGTTGCTTTCTTCTTCTCTCACAGCATCTTGGTAAATATGGACAACAACATAATCCAACATTACAGCAACCATATGGCTTTCCTCCTTGATGTGGTGGAAGCTGAGGAGAAGTTCCAGGTGACCCTCAAGGAACTTTGAAGACTCCAAAACCTGCACTTCTGTGGGATGATTGACAGCGGGGTGGAGTTTCACTCTCCTTCTGCGCAAGCCCAACCCGTCAGTTCAGAGTATTTGACTGGTCCGCTACCCCCTTTGAAGGGGGAGAAGTAACCAGAGATGGTGGCTGAGCTCTACATGTGAAGAGGGTGTAGAAGATCCATTCTCAATGTGAATGTGGAACTTCTCTCCGTTATTGTTACTATTGTTGCTATTGTTATTATTATTGTTATTATTTTATACTATATTATGATGCTGGTTGTCTGCCAGGCTGAGAATTCTAACCTTTTTCCCTGTCAGGTAGCAGTGCCTAAATCTCCTTCATTTTGCTTTTTTGGAAATGGTTTAGTGTCAACTCTTGGGGCCAGGAGGCAAAAAACCAAGTTCTAGACATGGTGAATTTTCAAACTAGCTTCAAAGACACAGCCCTGTGTTCCCTCACCCTACGTCCCTTCTTGCCTCAGAGGCCTGGATGTTCCCATCCAGAGCAACCGTGACTGTTTTATACATTTCCAATGCCTTTTTGTTATTTTATAAATATCCAAACATGTGCATATGTATAAATAGACCTTGTTTTATATATTGACATGGAGGAAAGTACAGCATTTCAAAACCAGCTGCCTCATAGTTCCCTACACGGGCTGTCTTTCCCCCTCCCCCTTCTTTGTTCATTTTTCTAACTTTTTTTTTTTTTTTGTATATTCTATTGCAATAAAGATTCATTGACAGAAATGCTAGCCTGGCATAATGTAGATCCAAGGAAAGGAGCAGTTTCCCTGATTCATTAAAATGCATTTATTAAAATGCATAAAATCAAGATGGCGGTCACAACCAAGTGACCAAATCCTTTTTTTTTTTTGCATGGACGTAAAAAAGGGTAGAACTTTGAACTCATGGTTGTGGCAGCCATCTTGACTTTTTTCCCCCTCTTGTGGAACCCCTGGTGTTGCAGTGGATCACAACCATTATCACTCCCCTGTGTGTGTGTTTGTGGGTACGCCGTCTCTTGTTCTTGGGGGAGAAGCTTGGAGGCAATTAAAATCCATTCCTACAGGACCTAAGCCATCTCTCTTTCTTCTGGGACATTCAGGAATCCAATCAAAGGGATTATCTGTAGCTCAGAGTTGAACTGTGGAGTTCCTGGTGACCTCAGAGCTCAAGGGTTTGTTTGTTTGCAGACATTTCATGACCCAACTAAGTCATATCATCAGTTCCAAGTAACATCATAATCTTACAGAGACAATGTCCCCTAGTTAGGTAAGGAAACACCTGCAAGCAAACCGCCAAACTCAGCGAATATAGATCATGTGTTGCTGCATTGCTGTAGCAAAAACTAAATTGACTCCAAGAAATTTTGAGGGAAAATGGGTTGTGAGCCTAGACTCACTCATTCATGGCCGTAATTGGTATGGCTGGGCTGGAATAAAAAGAGAAGTTAAACAGCACATTTACGTCTGCACAATACAGGTAATCCTGGACTCGCAACCTGTTGCTTAGCAACCGTTTAACATTCCAGCGGACCTTTCTGGGGTATTTACAACCTGGATTCCAAATTCCAATGGTTGAGCCCCCATTGCAGTCAGATGGCTGAACTTTGGCTGCAAACAGGTGCATTTATGGCCATTTGCAGCATCCAATGGTCACACGACCACATTTTTTTGCCCAAACCTGGCATTGACTTCTGCTTTTTTGTGGCAAAACTGACTTATAGTAAATCATGGGTTAACTTAATTGATGCAACAAAAAAAAAGTCATTAAATTGAGTCAGTCACATAACCAACCTGCTTTACAACCATCACAAGTCTTGAACATGTGGGTTCTGTTACAGTCATAACTCAAGGACTACCTTTGTCCTTGAGTTAATGAAGCTAAGGATAAGAATCTTCTTTTGGGGAGAAACGGAAACTATGTGAATTTGATTAACAAACGAATAAAAACATGGTCTCTGACAAATGAACTTGAGGACCAAAGGAAAGGATGGCAAACAGGAGCAGCAACAGAGGGAAGAATAAAAAGCTCCAAATTTGAGGTGGAAAACACAAGAAAGAATTAAGCTGAACAAGTTTTACAAGGGGAAAAAAGCCCTTCCTGAATCAGAACTGAAGAAGCTTCTGGGATGAGAAGCAAAACATTTTTGAGGAATAAAAAAACAAGAAAGTCCAGTTGTCTTTTGGAAAAGCACCTTTCAGGCAACTATGAACTGGACGACTGAAAATCTCCACAGAAATGGCAAAATGACAGTTTTGTTCTTTTGCCAAAGTGTCTTCAGGTTGAGGTTAAAAAAACAAAACAAAATGGCAGCCAGAATGATGTCATCAAAGCTCTGGCCTATTTTATGTGTCAGGCATGGGGGTTTTTTTAACCGCCACCTGCAAATGTCCTTGCCTTTTCCTGTTGGTTCACCAGTGAACCTCTAAACAGCTGGAAACGGATCTGGGTAGAAATGCCCTGTCACCTAACAGGGGGGCAGCACTTCAGTCTATTGATTCTGGTTTAGCATGTTCAAGGAATGTGGTGACTGCTATTACAAGTGAGGTTATGATTTCCCGCACAGTTATGCAACTTCGTCCTGGAGGATGGCCACCATTCCTTCAACCAATCCCCCAGAAATTGTCCAGAATGAAAACTAAATATGACATGTTTTCATTGACACCTAAAAAGCAACAGAAGTTAAGCCAGATTTTTTAAACAGAATAAGAGAGTTGGAAGGGACCTTGAAATTTTCTAGTCCAACCCTCTCTTAAAGCAGGAAACCCTACACCATTTCAGACAAATGTTTATCCAATCTCTTCTTAAAAACTTCCAGTGTTGGAGTAGCCACAACTTCTGGAGGCAAGTTGTTCCACTGGTTAATTGTTCTATCAGGAAACTTCTTAGTTTCTAGGTAGCTTCTCTTCTTGTCCTGCCTTCAGGTGCTTTGGAGAATAAGTTCATCCCCTCTTCTGTGTGGCATCCCCTTAGATATTGGAACACTGCTATCATGTCACCCCTAGTCCTTCATTAAACCAGACATACCCAATTCTTGCAACTGTTCTTTGTATGGTTTGGTCTCCATTAAACTAGCTCTTAGAATTACTGTCCAGTCATATATTTTAAGGTTATCCCTTTCTATCATATTAAACATTACAATTTGGTAAGAACTTTTGGAGGCCTCTGTGGACCAAGCCTGAGAAATTGGAGGGTCAGGGATGAGCCCGGCAATGCAAAGATGAAACTTGCTTGTTGAGTGAATTGTGATCTTCCCAACAACTGTGATCTTCTAGAGCAAGGGTCTTCAAACTTGGCAAGTTTAAGACTTATGGACTTCAACTCCCAGAATTCCTGAGCTAATATGACTGGGAGGAGGAATTCTGGGAGTTGAAGTCCACAAGTCTTAAAGCTGTCAAGTTTGAAGACCCTTGTTCTAGAGTATGGGAAGATCACAATTCACTCAACAAGCAAAGTCCATCTTTGCATTGCCAGGCTCCATCTTCTCAGGCTTGGTCCACAGAGGCCACCAAAAGTTCTTATGGACGAAACGTTAAACTAGCCATGGCTAGCCATAGCTGTGTTGAGAAATACTGCCATAGGAGCTCTTTGTATTTTCATATCTAGCTTCTGAATCTGCTCCTAGTTTCCTTCACCCGACACTTCACTAAATTATGACCAATTCTAATAGGAACATTTGTCCAACGTGCTCTGTTGATTTATTGATCAAAGGCCAGTCCATCTGCTTAGTTCGTGGTTGGCAATAAATCTCACTGGATTAGCATCCACTCAATTTCAGACACTGTTGTGAGAGTAAGAGTTCCATGTTCATCTTATCCATACCTATAATTGTATAAATGTTTTTATATCTTTCCCTCAGACACAAACATTTCCCCCCAGCACTTGGTTTCCCACAGTTAAGAAGTAAATCTAAACCAGGGGTCTTCAAACATGGCCACTTTAAGACATGTGGAATTCAACTCCCAGAATTCCCCAGCCAGCTGGCTGGGGAATTCTGGGAGTTGAAGTCCACAAGTCTTAAAGTGGCTAAGTTTGGAGATCCTTGATCTAAACCATGTCAGAATTTTTCATTTTGGCCCAGAATTCCTGCCAAGGAAGATTAGTGCCTGACCTGAAAATCGGTAGTGAAACAATTGTGTCTTTCCGTCCAAAACTCTTTTTCAATCCTACAATGCCGAACCAGTGAAAACCGAATGTTTTCCACCATTCAAAAGATATACAGAATTTTCTAATGATCTAAAAATAGACTCTGCCAAAACCAACCTTGTGGAATCTCTTCCTTTATAATACTGGCACCCATTTGTTGCTGACGTTGTACATGAAGGATTGTTTTCCTGAAATGGGGATGTTGTAAGCCCCTGGAAGGAAAAACACAGAATTTTATGGGATCGGTTTGCTTCTCGTCCTTATATTTCTCTCACACCCCTTGCTTTCTGCATTACAGGTGGTCCTTGACTTACAACCACAATTGAGCTCCAAATTTCTGTTGTTAAGCAAGGCAGTTGTGAATTGACTTTTGCCCCCATTTTCTGACCTTTCTTGCCACAATTGTTAAGTGAATCACTGCCATTGTTAAATGAAGCTGGCTTCCCCATTGATTATGCTGGTCAGAGGGTCGCAAAAGGCGATCACATGACCCCAGGACCCTGCAACCCATCGTAAATACGTGCCAGTTGCTAAGCATCTGAATTTTGATCACGTGACCATGGGGATGCTGATACAGTTGTAAGTGTGAAAAACGGCTGTAAGTCCATTTTTTTCACTGTTGTTGTAACTTCGAACGGTCACTAAACACAAATGGTTGCAAGCTGAGGACTACCTATATTAAACTACTCACCTACTTGCTTTATGCAGCTTTCCCTCTGCTTGGCAAATGCAACGGGGGAGGGGGCGGGGGAGAAACCCCCTCAGGTACCGCAGTTGATCAGATGCTGGCACCCAACCTTTCAGGCAACAGAAGTGCAGAGGAAGCAGTTCAGCTATGGGCTGGGTTACTTTATTTATTTTTTTTCCCAAGCAACCGGGCTCCAAATCAGATGCATGGAAAATAGAAATTCAGCAGGCGCAGCTGCGTCTGCATGTCAGGCGGAGCAATGTCTAGCAAATTCCTCCTTTCTCTGCAGTTCAGGGCACAGATGTGCTGCCAGGGGGAAAAAAAAAAAGTACTGACGAACTTGTGCGCAACCACAAGTTGGGACTAGAAGGAGGCGCAAGTGGCAATGACGAAGCAGCATTTTCCTCCACCTCCTTTGCTGCAGAAGCTCCATAGAATGGTTCCCAGGCAGGCTGTCTTCACACATCCTGCTAAGCCATGGGGTGTCAAACTCAAGGCCCGTGGGCCAGATCCGGCCCATGGGATGTTTAGATCTGGCCCACAGGGCTGCTCTGGAAACAGCAAAGGACCGGCCCGCAGTGCCTCTACAAATGGAGATCAGGAGGGCCAAGCTCTGTTTTTTGGGGGGATGGGGTGGGGCAGAGGGTTTGTGATGACCCAGGGTGGGATACAAAACAAACACAGTCACAGAAAACAGGTGAAGCCCCTTTTACTCCTTCACTTTGCTTCCAAGCTCCAAAGATTCTTGATGGAAGCCAAAAAAACTCCCACACAAACAGTTACAAGAAGAAGGGAAAAAGCAACACAAACCAGGCAAGATAAGGGCTGGAGGATGTCTACAGATAACACACACTGAGAAGGATGCCAAACTCAGAGAGAAACCATCAACTAGAGATATTTCCACACTTTGTTTCCAGCGTTCACCCGTATGCAGGTCCTTCCTCTTACTCAGTTGTCACAGCTGCAGCCCATGAAGAGGATCAAGGCCCTCTCCTCCAGAGTAGACCATGTCTCTCCCTTATCCTCTCCTCCCTGCGTGCCCTAGGATGGAGAGCGGATGGGCCTGGGTCCTCCTCTGACTGCCCAGCCGGCCTCTGCCCTTCCCCAGCCTCCTCCACAACCTCCGGAGCCACACTTCCACTCCCTGTCGGCTGTTCCTCCTCTCCCTCGGAGTCAGTCTCCACCAGGGGCATGACAGGGTTGCAGGAGGCCACTGCAGCCAAAAACGGAGCTTGGGAGACCATTTTTGCTGGCAGAGCGCTCAAGCTACCACAGGTGCCCGCAACATGAGTGATGTTGACCTGGCCATGCCCACCCTGGCCCCCCAAGGTCAAACACAATCCTGATGTGGCCCTCAATGAAATAGAGTTTGACACCCCCTGTGCTGAACCATCATGGAATTTAACACAATCAAAGCACCTAGTCCAAGGCCGACCAAGCAGAGTTAGGATCAGATTCACAGCTTGCACTAACCCAGGGTTTGTGGGAAAAGCTAATACTGGCTGAGGTTCATAACACACATAAAGGGTCTTGTTGGTTAGGGATGGTGTGAGCTGTAGTCCAATTCAGTACAGGTAGTACAGGTAGTTCAGTACACAATTTCAAGTTGTGCCGATAATTAAGCAGGTCATCACGCAACCAATCAATTTTAAGACTTTTTTTTTCCTGGCAGTTGTTAAGGGAATACAATGTCCACAATGGGCATTTTTACTACCAGTTCTGTGGGCATGGCAGGAGAAGGATACTGTAAAATCTCCATTCCCTCTCCACCCCACTAACCTGCTTTCCAGCTCCATTCTCCTGTGCAGGGCAACCAAAGAAGACCCAGCCGATCATCTGGGACTCAATGGGAGGCAGAGAATAGATGGGGCAGGGCCAGTCAGAGGTGGTATTCTAAACTACTCAAAATTTCCGCTACCGGTTCTCCAGAACTGGTCAGAACCTGCTGAATACCACCTCTGCATGAGGCCATTGAAAAGACGAAGCTCTGAGTCTTTTCAGGTTTGCAATTAGAGGGTCTTGATTCTACTTGATCAATTTTACAACACATTTGCACATTTCTGTACTATCAAGACTACTGGAGTTCATAAAGTCATAACATTGGAAAGAAACACTTTTGAAAAATGTGAAGGCAGGGGCATCCATGAGATTCCCAGTAGACTTTTGAAGTGATCTGTCCCTTCAACACATTTTTGTGAAAATGGACTCAAACCACGGTAGAATACCAAAACAGAGATAATATTATGCTGGCAGTAAGATTTAAACAATAACTTTCCAGAGTTCAAGCAATTTACATTTGTACCTCCCACAAGATTTATCAACTATAAAGGAAAGTAAGTATTAATAAAGATGTTTTTTAAAATTCCTTCTATTTATTGTTTTGTTCCTTTCTTAAAGGAAAGCCATAATTGTTCCTTTTAAAAAAAAGTATTTGGCTTTCCATGGGCTTTGAAAAGTTTTTTTAAAATCCATTTAAGCCCTTCTCATATTTTAGGATGTGTAGTTTATCCTGGTAATTCCAAATATTCAGCCTAGAAACTCTATTACCAGTGATTAATGACCACTTTTCATAAATCAAAGGCAACATTGCCATTGTCTTCATCTCAGACTCCACATTCATCTGTCAGAAGGACTTAAGAGATTTTTGGTGTCCTTTACTTCCTTTAAGGGCTGAAGGAAATATTATGTTACCACTTGGGACTGATTGCTCACAAATCTCAAGCCTGCTTTAGCCAATATCAACTCTTGTGTTTTTCACCCGATCCCACCTCCGCAGGTGATGTCTTGTCCCTCTGTGAAGGAATATTCAGAACTGGTTAAAAGGACCAGGAAGTGGGTAGGAGTCTTGAAAAAAACATCTTATACTGCCCTTCTGCAAATACAGGATGTCCTTGACTGACGACACCAATTGTGACCAGAATTTCCATCCCTAAGCAAGATGGCTGTTAGGTAAGGGATAGCTGATTTTACAACTTTTTTTTGCTGTTGCCATGACTATAAAGCAAATCGACGCAGAAGTGAATCACTTGGTTGTTAGGCAAATCCAGCTTTCCCATAGATCAGGGGTCCCCAACCACCGGTCCCCGGACCGGTACGGTCCGCGGAACAAGTCCTACCAGGCCGCTGGTTGCTGGGCGCCGCCATCTTTTTTTGATGAAAAAGTGCTTCGGTGAGCTTTTCCGGTAGAAAGCTCACCGGAAGCACTTTTTCATCAAAAAGATGGCGGCTCAGCGCTTCGGTGAGCTTTTCCGGGTAGAAAGCTCACCGGAGCGCTGGCGCCGCCATCTTTTGATGAAAAGTGCTTCTGGTGAGGTCACGGAAGCACTTTTTCATCAAAAGATGGCGGCGCCCAGCTGATGCCGGTACCGGGCGCGGCGCCCAGCTGATGCCGGTACCGGGCCGCGGCATAAAAAGGTTGCGGATCACTGCCATAGATTTTCCTTGTCATAAGTCAGCTGGGAAGTGTTGGGGTTTGCCGGTGGCAAGTGTGGACGGCAGAGGTCTCTGACAGCGAGGAGCCTGTCGAGGACTCGGATGAGGGGCCTGCGTGTGATGCAGGGATGGGGCCAGGACTATCGGAGAGTGGGGGGCTGCCTTCGGACCTTGTGGAGTCTGGCAGCAGTGACGCAGAGGGCCCCGGGGAGCCTGTGCCCAGTGTGCGTGTGAGCAGGGCTGCTAGAAGGCAAGAGCAGCTGAAGTAGCAAGGGTGACTCAGGAGTAAGGCTGGAAGGGGATTGGCCCCTCCCATAAGGGATAAAAACCAGCCCTCGGGGATGTGCTCTTTGCAGGAAGCAAAGAATTTCTTTAGACTCTGAGCCCTCGTTGAAGCCCTGCGAACTCTGATTTGTTTTTGAAATTTCTGTCGGTGGATATTTATCAGTAAATAGACTTCTGTTCTTGGCAGCCTTTTGCAACCTTGAAAGGGCTTGCTTTCATCTCGGACAATTAGGTTTAAATGACTCTTGGCTGGGAATGCAGAGAATTCCCAGCACCACATTAAAAAAGGTTTGCTTTTATACACAATTTGTGTTTGTTTAATTTGAACAAGGCTTGGGTCAGAACAGGAAGATTAGAAATGGTGATCATGTGACCCTGGGATGCTGCAACCATCATAAATCCATGTCGGTTGCCGAGTGCCTAGTTTTGGTCACATGACCATGGGGATGCTGCGACAATCATATAGTAAGTGTGAGGACTGGTTGTAAGTCACTTCTTTCACAGCGCTATCCAGGGGTGGGATTCAAATTTTTTAACAACTGGTTCTGTGGGCATGGCTTAGGTGGTGGGCATGGCTTGGTGGTCATGTGACTGGGTGGACGTGGCTTGGTGGTCATGTTATTGGCTGGGCGTGGCCAACTCAATATCACTCACATCGAGGCACGCATCTCCTCACCTGGCCTCTCATGACTGTGGGGATGCTGCAACAGTCGTAAGTGTGAAAATGGTCATAAGTCACTTTTTTCAGTGCCATTGTAACTTTAAATGGTCACTCCACACAAGCAAAGTACCAGCAAAGGAGGGGGGAAAAACTCCAGAGAAGTTCCTGAGACAGGAAGTCTAGTCCTGCCAAGAATGTAATAAGGGTTAATAGAGAGTTAATAGTTTCTGTAAGCAACACCAGAATGTTTCCTTCCTGTCTTCCTTACAGGATTAGGCCAGTAATTTCTTCTAACAACCGGTTCTCTGAACTACTTAGAATGTTGACAAGTTCTAGTGAATAGGTGCAAACTGGTAGAATCCCACCCCTAGCGCTATCGTAACTTGGGTCACTAAACAAATGGTTGTAAGTCAAGGACTACCTGTACTGTAGCAGAAGGCAAAAATGTCACTCCAACTAATAAAGCTGAATATCCTTGATCATACATTCAAAGGCAAAGGGGAAAGAATACAGAGAAAAGATTAAAGTTTGAGAAAAAAATGAGGTAAGGAAATGACAGGATAGCAGTAGCAATAGCACTTAGATGCCATAGTGCTTTGCAACCCTCTCTAAGTGGTTTACAGAGTCAGCCTATTGCTCCCAACAATCTGGGTCCTCATTTTATCAACCTCGGAAAGATGGAAGGCTGAGTCAACCTTGAGCCTGGTGAGATTCGAACTGCCAAACTGCTAGCAGCCAGCAGTCAAGAGAAGTAGCCTGTAGTACTGCACCCTAACGACTGCACCACTCTGGCTCAGGATGTCTTCTTTGGTCCAAGCTTTGGCTGACATTTGGCTTTCTAAAAGCCATTACTTGACCTAATTTCTGCGAATAACAGCAAATTAGAAATCTTTCTTTAAAAAACCAAATCACCATTGACAACATCACATTCAGTCAATTGCAGAAGGCAGTGTTATACTTGGAACAGCTTATATCCTGCCCCGGTGCCTTTAATACCATCAAACAAAGCATCTGCCTATCCCAGGTCCTTGGGAAGGACTCTATAGGTGGATAAAAATGTCAAATCCAGCCTAAACATCTGGCAGACTGTGCAGCCATCCATAATAAGGATAGTAGTACCAATAATAATAAGCACCTTGGGTGCAATCTGAAAACATCTGGAGTACCACTTGAACACTATTGGCATTGTCAAAAGCACCATCGTTCAATCGCAAAAGGCAGCTTTACCTGAAACAATGCCACCACCAGACCACAACATATGCCTATCCCAGGTCCAAGGAAAGGACTCAATAGTTGGATAAAAATGCCAAATCCAGTCTAAACAACTGCAAACAATAATAATAAATACGAATATAGCCTTGGGGCAGTTCACAATATACAACCTTAGTTATTATAGTCATTTTCCGGTTGAGCAAGGCAAGCATTACAGGACTGAAGAATCACACATTCATCATCTACCTTCTGTAGCGACACACCCTACAAGCCCCACCACAAGGTCATCAATGACCAAATAGTGTGCTGGCAATGCAAGGAACCGAGGGATGTTTTTCCAAAGGTAATTCACGATACAGCCTGTTTACAAACTCTTCTACCAAATGACATGGAAGCCACAGGTTCTGCTAATTAACCTTTTCGAATAATTGGAGCCCAGTGCACCACCTTTCTTGAGGTTTGGCAACAGGTTATGAAAGTCCCATTTTGTGGCAAGACAGGTAGTTTTCAAAGAAGTCTCAGCAAAAAATACTAAAAAAAAAATCAAGATGGTGAACATGATGATAAACAAAAACAGGTGAAGCTTTGACTGCACTGTCAGGGCTGCCATCTTGACTTTTCCGACCATGCCTTGAAAATATCGACACTTCCAACTACATTCTTGTACTGTAGTTTCCTTTTGTCAATTTCCCCTTCTGACTTTCTTTTTCACTTGCTCTTGGCCTCTCCAGCCAACTGGCTGACCCTCTTTGAGCTTCACTTTCATTCTTCTTCTCAAATGGATGACTATCTGGTCTACTATAGGGGCATTTAATAACAAGTTATATTCTCACCTGGTCCAGGTATGCCTTTGTGGAGTTTATCACCTGTCCAGCGTTTTGTGTTTGAAACAAATACAGCACTGGAGATATAGTGCTTAGAAGGTGCTGTGTAGTCCACTAGGTCATATTGGCCAGGCCCTGGTAAAGGTGGATTTTGTGGGGGAGGGACAGCTGGGGCTGAAAAATTCAAGATGCACTTCCTCCTATCAAAAACAAAACAAAACATAGTTTCAAGCAAAACTGGGATTATTTTAATTGGAGTGATAACCTATGGGAAATCCCCCAGCTAGAGATTTAGGGTCTATAACTCTCATAGTTCCCCAGTCTACATGGCCTAATAACAAATCTAAGTTGAAACTAGAAGACATTAGAACTAAGTTTAGAACAATTCTAGGTTGGCTCTTATTTTGTAGGGACATCTGCATGACATCATCTTGGCCTTCAAAGTTCTTGGTGTTTCAAGACCCTCCAGGATAGCGTGTATAACACTTTGGAGTCAGGTGCTTCAAAATGTAGAAAATGTGCCACCATAACACCTGGCTGCCACTCTTTCCAGCAGTGTTTCTCAACCTGGGACAGCTCTAAGGTGCATTCTAAACCTTCTGGCTTGGACTGGCAACTGGATTCTACCCATCTTAAAGTTGCCAAGGTTAAGTAACACTGATTTAAATCCAACGTTTATGTTCCTAGGATTGTGCTAAAAAGAAGTTGCAAAGCTGGTTTTGCATGAGCAGCGCTATCCCTTCAAATCAGAAACACGACACATTCTTACTCTAGAATACCTTCGCTAGAAATTCTGCCTGGTAATTCTAGAGCATTTTTTAGGGACTTCTTGAAGATAAGAGCAAAAAGTTGCTCTTCTCATTAGAAAAGATGGTGACAATGCATGTATCAGCCGTTACTCTAATGTCAGCTTGACATCAATGGGAATTGAAATGGCCTCTGGAATGTTCTAGTATTTTCTGCCAGCGGAGATGTCTTTGACTCACCAGGTTTGATCTACTCCTTCCCTGTTTGGTTGGTTTATGGCTATTACCCACTGCCTGTTCCCCCTGCATTAAAAATGAGATGTAGTAAAGATACCTCTGACCGTATGCAGAGAGTAGCAGGTCTGTATTAGGAGAGGAGGAAGGGTGAGCTCTGGGAATTATTTGGGCAAGAATGTAGGGGATAGATCTTAATCTTATCTCTAGCAAAATGTCTCCACTGTTTGCAGGACAGTCACTATAAAATTGACTTGGTTGAGCAACTGGCTAATAGTTTTATTAGACCTTGGGTCACATATGAGCGGGATGAAAGCACCTTTGGTTCCCTAGAAATTGTTAAAGAGAAGGTCAAAATCCATCGATTACACACATTGATGTAAAACTAAGTTTGGATTAGAGATTGAAAAATGAGTTCTGCAATCCAGTCTCTTAAAATCCAGAGATGTACTCAGTTATTATACATACTGTACCATAATATATTTACTGTTCTATGCACCTTGAGCAATATTTGCTATTAAGTTGTCCCGTCTGGAATTATTAAGGTAGAAATACATTCTGGCCTATTCCTGCATTAGTTCAAAGGTGGTGGATTTACAACCCTTTTTAATAAGCTGAGCCTGGGAATTTGCTAGTCCAATTGCTTTGAGAGCAACCTTTATTTTATTTTGCTTTTCTTTGGGAGTCACGCTATCAACATCGTCATCTACCTGGAATGTTCTTTTTGCAAAGGGGCCAAGGATATGTGCCCAGAGAGAGAGTTTAGAGCAGTGTTTGTCAACCTTGGCAACTTTAAGACGTGTGGACTTCAACTCCCAGAATTACCCAGCCAGCAAAGCTCACGTCTTAAAGTGGACCAAGGTTGAGAAGCACTGGTTTAGAGCAGTGGTCGCCAACCAGTGGGGCAGGGACCACGGGTGGTCTGTGATAAAATGTTGATGGTCCGCAGAGAAATGTTTCCCCCAAAGCACTCCCCCCAAAGCAATTAATCCAGGCTGTGCCGCCCTTTGGCCCGCCCACCCACTGACCCCACCCTTCAGTCGAGCACAAACCTTACCTTGAGTAGAGCCACGCGAGCTGGAACTGGAAGGTAAGACCAATGGCAGGGGAGGGAAATCCACCCCAGGGTGGCTTGCTGACATTGGTGGGAAAGTCGGTCCCATATTCCAGAGCTGCAGTCGTCACAGGACTGGCCCTTTGGTCATCCCAGAGCAGCTCCTAAAGTCCATGGCAGGCCGGTGCACTCAGGTGGAGGAGCAGCTGCTCTGGGATGACCAAAGGGCCAGTCCTGTGACTACTGCAGCTCTGGAATATGGGACCGACTTTCCCACCAATGTCAGCAAGCCACCGTCTGTCAAAATTCATATTAGTGGTCCATGGGATTTAAAATTATGAGTTTGGTGGTCCCTGAGGTACAAAAGGTTGGTGACCCCTAGTTTAGAGAGATGCCAATTGAATTGCTATTTAAGAAAGGGAGCTGGAGAGGATTGTCAAACGTCTTTTCGGGACTCACAGTCCAGAAAACCTCTTTGATGGTCCAATTGGGGTTTCCAATGGCTGCTGATAGGCTGCTGGTCCCGGGCTCAGGGTTTCTGGATCGGTTGTACGGCCTGTTTTGGATCTAAAGCAGGACACCAGCACTGGAGGAGAAGCCCTGATCAGGGAGTCTTTAATGCGGTAGTGACCTACATTTAAAATAATATAATATAATATAATATAATATAATATAATATAATATAATATAATATAATATAATATAATATAATATAATATAATATAATATAATATAATATAATATAATATAATATAATATAATATAATATAATATAATAATATAATATAATATAATATAATATAATATAATATAATATAATATAATATAATATAATATAATATAATATAATATAATATATAATATAATATAATATAATATAATATAATATAATATAATATAATATAATATAATAATATAATAATATAATAAAATAATAAAATAATAAAATAAAAAATAAAATAATAAAATAAAATAAAATAATAAAATAAAATAAAATAAAATAAAATAATAAAATAAAATAAAATAAAATATAATAAAATAATAAAATAAAATAAAATAAAATAAAATAAAATAAAATAATAAAATAAAATAAAATAAAATAAAATAAAATAATAAAATAATAATAAAATAAAATAAAATAAAATAAAATAAAATAAAAAATAAAATAAAATAAAATAAATAAAATAAAATAAAATAAAATAATAAAATAAAATAATAAAATAAAATAATAAAATAAAATAAAATAATAAAATAAAATAAAATAAAATAATAAAATAAAATAATAAAATAATAAAATAATAAAATAATAAAATAATAAAATAAAATAAAATAAAATAATAAAATATGGAAAACCAACTTTCCAAATGACCCAGTAAGGTATTATTCCCTTTTGAGAGCTGCCCATAATTGTTTAGTTGAGATAGGCAGCCATGACAATCGCAAAAAGGAAGCAAAGATAGTACCAACGATAATAGGTGCTTTTGGTGCAATCCCACAATGTCTGGATACCTCTTCACTGGCATTGACAAAATTATCATCAGTCAATTGCAAAAAAAAAAAAGAGCAGCTTACATCTTGCAGCGATGCCTTTAACACCATCAACAACATCTATCTATGCCAGGCCCTTGGGAAGGACGGATAGTTGGATAGAAATGCCGAATCCAGTCTAAACATCTGGCTGACTCTGTGATGCACCATAATAGTAAATATAAGTAGTCCTTGACTTATGACCAGTGGTGGGATTCAAAAATTTTTACTACCAGTTCTGTGGGCATGGCAGGGGAAGGATACTGCAAAATCCCCATTCCCTCCCCACCCCACTAACCTGCTTTCCAGCTCCGTTCTCCTGTGCAGGGCAACCAAAGAAGACCCAGCCAATCAGCTGGGACTCAGGAGGCAGAGAATAGATGGGGGCGGGGCCAGTCAGAGGTGGGATTCCAAACTACTAAAAATTTCCACTACCAGTTCTCCAGAACTGGTCAGAACCTGCTGAATACCACCTCTGCTTATGACTACAATTGAGCCCAAAATTTCTTTTAAGTGAAACATCTGTTAAGTGAGCTTTGCCCCATTTTACAACCTTTCTTGCCACAGTTGTTAAGTGAATCACAGCATTTAGTTAGTAACAAGGTTGTGACACTAATCTGGCTTTCCCGTTGACTTTGCATCTAAGTATGAAAAATGGCAATCGGTCACTTTTTTTCAGTGCCATTGTAACTTCAACGGCCACTAAATGAACTGTTGTAAGTCAAGGACTACCTGCATTTAGGGTTAGCTCGTACTTTTCATTAGGACCAATAGAAATTATGCAAAGATGTACATGAACTTTTTGAGTTGTTCAAAACTCTTCCTGAGCATGGAATTGAGGCTGGAAAAGAAGCTGGAAGAGTGAGTGGCATGTTTGAAACATCTGGCCTGTATTCTTGGCCTTCCTTCCATTTCTTGCCCAAGAAAGTGTTCTGGCTTCTTTTTCCCATAGATCAAAGTAGCAGTGGTTGCTATGTATCTTTGAATGGAAAACAAACATCCATTACTTGTAGTAAGAGTGAAATCTTCCAGCTTCTTGGGCAAAATGATTTTTTAGGGCTACATCTGCCAAACATTTGGATTGGGGGAGGGAAGTCTGCCATCCTTTCAAAGAATTATTTCAGTTTCTGAATAACAGACTGTCCAAGGAAAGCTAAGAATTATACCCAGTCACGTAGAAAAATGTTAGGAAAGTAGAGCATTTTATTTGTTAAATTTATTGTTTTTCCCCAGCCTTTCTTCTTCCCAGGTCATTGCTAAGTGGCAAATCATGTGGCGCAGGTGAACAACTAATAATTTTGTTACACAAGGCTGGTTGTGCATAGCATTTTTATGGACTTGGCAAGGATGAACTGGTCTCTTTACATCATGCATTTAATTTCTGTCGTCTTTTTGAATATTATACAAATAAAGCACATTTTTGCTTACACGGAGAAGGCCATCGTTCCTTGCTGCTACATGATATGGTCCGTTTTGTTTTTGAGGAGAAGACAGACTTGGCACTGTAGTTCTGTTTGCAAAAATCCACTGCAATCTGGAAATGCAAATCTGTGTTTTGCAACAAGCTGATCTTTCAGGTGTCATTAGATTGCTTTTTAATTGGACATTAAATCTGCCTACTTCCCAAACAGTTTCTCCGCCTGAAGTATTACAAGCGCATCAGCCAAATAATAGTCTCCTAAAATATATAAATACCATTAGTCTAGAATAAACTTCAATAACTAACATGATGGTCCATCTTTTATGGCATGGCCCTTGGTCACTGTTGGATAAAACTCTCTCTTGTACGTTTTTTTTCTATGATATACTCCACAATTTAACTAAAATACATGGAGGAATGAAGTTGTGCAAAATCAGGTACGATGATCTGTGTTTTATTCTTTAGAGCAGCATTTCTCAATCTTGGTAGCTTGACAATATGTGGACTTCAACTCCCAGAATTCCCTAGCAAGCGGCTGGCTAGGGAATTCTGGGAACTGAAATCCACACATTTTCAATTTGACAAGGTTGAGAAACACTACTTTAAAGAATTTGTTTTGGTCTACATCAGGGGTGTCAAACTCGCAGCGTCACATGACATATCAGGACTTTTTTCCCCTTCGCTAAACCGGGCATCGGCGTGGCCAGCACTTGATGCATCCAGCCCACGGGCCAGCAGTTTGAGAGCCCTGGTCTACATTATCTCCATGGTCTATATCAAGGGGCCTCCAACAGTGGTGGGATTCAAAAACTTTTACTACTAGTTCTGTGGGCCTAGCTTGGTGGGCATGGCAGGAGAAGGATGCTGTAAAATCTGCAGTCAGAGCTGGTATTTGCCAGTTCTCTGAACTACTCAAAATTTCCGCTACCAGTTCTCCAGAACTGGTCAGAACCTGCTGAATGCCACCTCTGGTCTCCAACTGTTATATGTGGAAATAACATATGTATTTGCCTGTTACACATAACAAAGTATAGAACCAAAGAGACTCATTTTTGTTCGTAATGTGACCTTCTAGAAAGATATCTGAACACTTATATAAGCATATCATGTTTTGTAACTTGTTATTCTGTAACGTTAAAAATATTATGTCTTTGGCTGGAATGGGGGTTTATATTTTGGCTTGAGATTTCATGTCAGAAAGGCTGGGTTGTCCTGACATTAACGGAACTGATTAATGACCCATTATGTTCAGAAGAACATAACAGGAAGATGCCATGAGAGCAAGGGTGGTTTCCAAAGAAAGGGAAACAGGTGGTAGGCTATGGGTGTGGCATAGGGACTTACGTAGCTGGATAGGTTGTGAACCCAGGAAAGGGGCAGGCACTGTATATATTCCCGAGCCTTCCTGTGGAAAGATGTCTTCTGCTATTAGCAGAATTCCCTTTTGCAAAAGCTTAATAATAAAACTCTTGTTTACTGTCTCCACTTGTGTCTTGTGATTTTTCTCACACCAACCTTGACAACTTTAAGACTTGTGGAATTCAACTCAAAGCTGGCTGAGGAATTCTGGGAGTTGAAGTCCACAAGTCTTAAAGTTGCCAAGGTTGGAGACCCCCTGGTCTATATTAACCAATGTCAAGGGCAGAAACAATACCCGCTGAACTGAAGCTTTTACAATATGTGTTTTTCTCCAGTTCACATACACCTGTTTTTAGTGAGTACAAATAGATAAATTAAGGGCTCATTATCCTATGGTGAATTTTGCACAACCCTGAGGGAAAGGTGTAACTGCTGGATCTACTTTGTAAGGAATTCTTTGTCTGGAAACTAATTACCCTTTCTAATCCATAAAAGACTTGGGCAACAAATTAGCCTCCAAATAAAACATTGTTCATTGGGAGACTGATAACATAATTGGGACTTCAGAGACTGGAGAAGCCTTCGCCAACCTGGTGCCCTCCAGAGATTAGAAAGATGGGGACGGTAATCCAATTCATCATTGGATTACCATCTCATGAAGAACCTCAGAATGGAGTCTTCACAGGAGTCTTCTCTATGTGGCACTAAGTATCCCTGCTGGAGTACAACTCCCATCACACCTGGTGTCTTATGGTAATCTAAGAGCTTAGGTGCAAACTAGTAACGTCTTCTACACTTGTCAAAAGACAGAGACAATCCCACAAATTCTAGCTTGATCTGGGTCCTTTGCAGGTGCCAACAAAGTATGATAAAGGCCAATTTGATCTAAAGGGAATCAATAGCGTTGGGCTCTCATATCAATCAGTGTCTTTGGAGACAATCAAAGCAGCCTTTTGATTAGCTCAGTGCTCTTCTGCTTGATTGGACCTCAGCTCTCCTCTCTATGCAGCTGGCCTGGGGAAATGGAAGGGGGAGCTAAGACTTTTGGAGTACCTGATGATGCTGTTTGATCATTATCTGCTGAGGTGACCCAAAAGGGGCAGATTCCCAGCCAAAGCACAAGCCAGATTTAAACCCACCTTCAGCTGTGCATGTTCAGTAAGGGATCTTGGGCCAGGCCATCTTTCTCAGCATAGCTTACCCTACAGCAGGGGTGTCCAACCTTGGCAACTTTAAGCCTGGAGGACTTCAACTCCCAGAATTCCCCAGCCAGCAAAGCTGGCTGGGGAATTCTGGGAGTTGAAGTCCTCCAGGCTTAAAGTTGCCAAGGTTGGACACCCCTGCCCTACAGGATTGTTCTGCTAGGAAAAATGAAAGAGTATTCTACCTAATGAATAAAGAGTGGATAAAAAGTGCAGAGAAGAGCAACAAAGATGATTAGGGTTCCGGAGGCTAAAACATATAAAGAAAGGTTGCTGGAAATGGGTATGTCTAGTTTATTGAAAAGAAGGACTGGGGGTGAGATGAATGCAGTGTTCCACTATCTCCGGGGTTGCCACAAAGAAGAGGGAGTCAAGCTATTCTCCAAAGCTTCTGTGGGCAGGACAAGAAGCAACGGGTGGAAACTAATCCAGGGGAGAAGCAACTTAGAACTAAGGAGGAATTTCCTGACATTGAAAACAATTAATCAATGGAACAACTTGCCTCCAGGATTTGTGAATGTTCCAACACTGGAAGATTTTAAGAAGAGATTGGACAACCATTTGTCTGAAATGATATAAGGTTTCCTGCCTGAGCAGGAGGTTGGACTAGAAGATCTCCAGGGTCCCTTCCAACTCTGTTATTCTAAGAATTATTCTAAGAATTCTAATGACTTAAGTTCTGTAGGAAAATGAGTCTGTAAGCCCAAAAAGCAAACAAACAAATTAGACAGTAGAGAGAAACTCCAAAGAAAATATTTTGATTTGTTGTTTTTTTTTCTGTTGTTCAAGTTTAGTTGTGTTTTTTTTTTTTTACCTTCCAGCCACTTTGGAGCGCTAATCTAATTCTCCCCCTTTATCTTCTCAGGTTGAACTCTGCTTGAATACATGCTGCAAATATGAGTCCTTCCCGTTTGGTGTCCTCACCCACAGCCATAAATTATTGTGCTTGCCTATTTTTTTTTTAAATAGATCATTTCCTGTTTGGCTTCTCCAAAGGTTATGCAGTACAGTTAAATCTAAAAGTAAATCATGGGTTAGTGATTAACTCAAGGAGGATTTCTTCTTTGCAAGAGAAATATTCTCTATAATATTCAGTTTCAGTTAATATTTTTACTAGGGTGGGCTGATGATAAGACAGCGATGAATGGCAGGGATGGGGCAAAAATTGAGAGATTCATCAGAGAGATCAATTGCGGTTTACTTCAGTATCATTCCACCATTCGTTCATCTTTCCATGCTTCTCACCAGGTAACTGGTAAAAGACACAAGGTAGACCAGACTATGAAACCCATGCCATATAGATCAGATTTTCTTAGACTATAGCTGACCTATAGTAGACTAAAAGAACCTTTCAAGTTTGAATATGCTTGTCCTTAACTCCCTTTATCTTCATGTGACCTAAAGAGGGACTTGTCTTTTTTCTCAAGTGCTTTTCTTGGTCTGGGCTCAAGCCTCTCTTATTTGACCATTGCCTTAGTAGCAAGTCCTCCTCCTGTCTTCAAGGCAATTCCCTATGCCCTCTACATTAAGACTTCACACAAACTATTCTTGAACTATATTGTACTGTACACTCTTCTCTTCCACTGTTGGTCAAGACTTTTCTTAGAATCAGCCACAACACCAAAAACACTGGCCAAGCTTTCAAGGTCTGCAAAATTTATTCCCAAGATGAAATGCTACCAAAGAGCAGGGTCAGAGAAGATGTAATACAAATGTACCAAATCACGAGTTTTGTGATGCATAAAATGTGGAGTAAACCAGAAGAAAGTTTGGTTGCTTTATTTACCCCTGTAGATCCCTTGCAAACCAGGAGGAATCAGCTTTAACTGATCCATCTGTGGCCTGATACATCTATTTCCTATAATTCACATGTTTCAGCTCTTCACTACACTGTATTTGACATTAAAAAAAACAGAGCCACCCATTCCAATTTCAGACCTGCAGCTCTACTTTGCTTTTTTGGTGTTTTTTTTGGAGAATGCTATTCCTAATTATTAGCTTGTTTCTAAATGTGATTTAGTACATTAATTTCCTATCTCCTGCAATAAGTGGCATCACTTAACCAACATTGGCTAGCCTCAAGAAAACTAAGAAGGATTGGGCTGAGTTAACATTGATTCACACTCTTGAGAAAAATCAACTGTGCCTCGACCTCTCATTGGTATTAATGAATGGGTTTTGATGCAAATGTGCCAATGCAGTGTTTATCAACCTTAGAAACTTTAAGATGGTGGTCAGGGGAATTCTGACAGAGGGTTGATAAACACTGCTTTAACAAAACCATGCCTTCAATAAGGTAGAAGTGAGCAGCTCTCTTGGTGAGCTTCAATTCCATTTCATCCTCCTCCATTATTTCCCCAACTTGCCTCTTTCCAACCTTGATGTAGGAGATGATCAGGCTGAGCCCAAGAGAGGGGTCAATGCATCATCAGAGCCCCTTCACACCCACAAGAGATCTAAGTCCAGCCCACCTTGAATTCCGTTGACTCTTATCCATGGCCCACTCGCTTCAACCATTAGTACTTCAGATTCTTATACAGAACTTTAGCGTACCGTAATTCCATTTAAACAGTATACATTCATCTGAACTTCCTGGACTACTGATTTCCTGTGCTGGACACTTTGAAGTCCCAATTGGCCTTCTGCTCTCCACCTCCCTTCCCTTTGGGGCTACAGGTCATTTCTTACATTGTATTGGTTGGGGGCTGGCCCAGTCTTCTTGGCAATCTTCCTAGCGAATGGTGGATGAAACATGCTAGAGTAGCCCAAGCTGAAGTCTTTCTTGGCAAGCAGAGTAGGTGAGATGTCATAGGCATTTGAAGCAGGATAGTTGGGAATTCTCTGGTGAGCAATCCGGACATCCTGCAAAGGTTGTAATGAAGCTGAATAATTTTTAGGTATACCACTGGGTCAACTTTACCACTGTCCCTACCCCAAAAAGTTCATTTACTGACCCACTGCTGAAGGATGTTGTAGGCAGCAGAACGTTCTCCACAGCGTCTCCAGACCCTGTCACGTCTGTCACATGTGCTCAGTGTGAACCTGCTTTCATTTGTGAAGAGCACAGGGCGCCAGTGGTGAATTTGCCAATCTTGGTGTTCTCTGGCAAATGCCAAACGTCCTGCACGGTGTTGGGCTGTAAGCACAACCCCCACTTGTGGACGTCGGGCCCTCATACCACCCTCATGGAGTCTGTTTCTGACCGTTTGAGCAGCCACATGCACATTTGTGGCCCGCTGGAGGTCATTTTGCAAGGCTCTGGCAGTGCTCCTCCTGTCCCTCCTTGCACAAAGGTGAAGGTAACAGTCCTGATGCTGGGTTGTTGCCCTCCTACAGCCTCCTCCACGTCTCCTGATGTATTGGCCTGTCTCCTGGTAGCACCTCCGTGCTCTGGACACTACGCTGGCAGACACAGCAAACCTTCTTGCCACAGCTCGCATTGATGTGCCATCCTGGATGAGCTGCCCTACCTGAGCCACTTGTGTGGGTTGTAGACTCCATCTCATGCTACCACTAGAGTGAAAGCACCGCCAGCATTCAAAAGTGACCAAACCATCAGCCAGAAAGCACAGGAACTGAGAAGTGGTCTGTGGTCACCACCTGCAGAACCACTCCTTTATTGGGGATGTCTTGCTAACTGCCTATGCTTTCCACCTGTTGTCAGTTCCATTTGCACAACAGCATGTGAAATTGATTGTCAATCAGTGTTGCTACCTAAGTGGACAGTTTGATTTCACAGAAGTGTGATTTACTTGGAGTTACATTGTGTTGTTTAAGTGTTCCCTTTATTTTTTTGAGCAGTGTATTTCCTTTTGATTCCCCACTCACATTTTTATGACGAGATTGCCATCTGAACAAGAATTTTCATCCCAATGAGAACCCTCTTAAACTCCTCCCTGGAGTGGTAACATCACTGCAAGTTGATTTATTTATGGTGTCATTTTCACATCGCAACTCTTTCCTGGACAGTGCTCGGTGCAATGACAGCTGGTATTTATCTGCCACTCCAGAGACAATTTGGATATATTGTCTCAGTGATGACATAAATATAAGCTCGCACCACATTAGTCAGGATTAAAATGTATCGTGTGATTAACATCTTCCCAGAATTAAACAAACTGGTATACCGAGTTGGTTAAGAACATGAAGTCCAAGAGATGAGTCTGGCTTAAATGTCAGCTCAGATATATTATAGCAGGGGTGTCGAACTCAATTTCATTGAGGGCCACATCAGGGTTGGGTTTGACCTTGGGGGTTGGGTGGGCGTGGCCAACTCGATGTCACTCGTGTCAGGGGCACCTGTGGTGGCCAAGCACTCTGCCAGAGAAAACGGAGCTTGGGAGGGCTGTGTGTGGCTGTCCAGAGCTCTGTTTTCGCTGGCAGAGGGTTGCTGGAGGCCATCGCAGCCTTCCAAGCTCCGTTTTCAGTGGCAGAGGCACTATGGGCCAGTCCTTCACTGTTTTCAGGGTGGCCCTTGTGGGCCAGATCTAAGCACCCCTGTATTACAGAGTTTACAAGACACGGTTAATAAATAGCAATAGCACTTAAACTTATATATCACTTTACAGTGCTTTTACAGCCCTCTCTAAGCAGTTTACAGAGTCAGCATATTGCCCCCCAACAATTTAGGTCCTCATTTTACTGATCTCAGAAGGATGGAAGGCTGAGTCCTTGGTGAGATTCGAACTGCCAAATTGCAGGCAGCCAGCAGGCAGCAGAAGTAGCCTGCAGTACTGCACTCTAACCACTGCGTCACCGTGGCATATAAATACTTTTGCAAATAAATATTTTTAAAACTGAGGAATCCAGATTTTAGCTTTCTATGATGTGCAGATCCAGTTTTGGACAAGCAAGGATACATATTTTGGGATTAAGGTTAAGATCAGGGTTAGAAAAAGTTGATTCCTCTACATTTTAAAAAAATTCTTTTGTAGGTTACTTTTAAGAATCTAGACTAGTTGAAATATAGCCATCTCTGCCAGTGGGTGAATGCATGTTTTATCTTAGGACAGAGGTCCCCAAACTTGGTAACTTTAAGACTTGTAGACTTCAACTCCCAGAATTCCTCAGCCAGTTTTGGTGATTGTGGGTTAGTGCAGGGACCTCCAACCTTGGCCACTTTAAGACTTGTGGACTTCAACTCCCAGAATTCCTCAGCCTTCTGGGAGTTGAAGTCCACAAGTCTTAAAGTGGCCAAGGTTGGGGACCCCTGTGTTAGGAAGTGAATACAATGCTTTTAAACAGCAGGAAAACAAAACTGTGAGCTAGAAAGTGTGATAGTGTCACCTTATTTCTGTCTCTTTCTCCTCTGCAGATAAATACCATTTCCACAAACTATTTTCCTTACCATGGAAGGGAAAAAACAGGTTCCTTTCCGAGACTGGGAGACATTGTCGAGAAGCATAGATTGATGGATGATATTATAAAGTCCGGGCCCTGGATTTTCATTCTGGAAGAAACATAAGAAACATATTATGGAGGATATCACAACAAACTGCCTGCCCATACTCAGGATTAGGGCCTGATCAACGTGTGCTTCAAATAGCTATTAACAGAAAGAACATGGAGGGGTTTTCCCAGTATGTTTTGTTCCTTAATAATTAGATTTCTTGAAATGGTCTTGACTGATGTAAAGCAAGGGTTCCTTAAATGTGTTCCAAGGTCCACTAGTGGTCCAGATACAAAAAATGTTTTACAAGGTCAAAATGTTGAGGATTACTGAATCTAAAAATTTGGGAGATTTGTCCTTCTCTCTTCAAAACTCACTAGAGTCACCTGGGAAAACCAAACTCTTCGTGAGATGTGAGGATCTTGTAAGATTTTGACCATTATAATTCTTTTTAAAAAATCCTTTTTATAATAATTTCTTTTTGGGATCCTCTCTATGCCGTCTGCTCTCAGATGCCATATTGCCAGCAATGACCTGATCTGCAGATTAAAAAATAGACTATTTTTAGTGATAGTACAATCAATGACCTTATGTCAGGACAATTTTTTTTTTTTGCTCTTCTGTAAAAAAAAAAAAAACAGGGTCCAGTTTTGCTACTTTACATATTCGTGTTTATGCTAAAATAGGGCAATTTGCTAAATTGGCAAAAAGCATCAAGAGTTCTTTAAACAGAACCCACTGTTCTACTTGGAAACCAAGGTGCCCTTGGTGCCAGTATAAGGGAATGGGCCTTCCCCCATGGAGGGTTTTACCTGACATGAGCTTGACCTCATGGGTGGAGACACACAATGGCATCAAAATGTGAATAACCTTTCCATTTTCATAAGCCACTCAATATCTTGCTGGCTTGTGGTTTCATTTCTGGTCAATTGTCCCTGTGCTCTAAGTAGGTTCTTCTTTGCTTGTTTCAGAATCAGAATAATCTCATTTTAATGGAGCATATCTCAAGTTACACGGCAAAGCAGGCCTCAAGCAGAAGATTAGGTTTCTCCAGTGTCTGTGCTATGGCCCTAGAGAGAGACTCAAGGAGCGTAAATCCATTGCATGCTTAATCCCACCTAGACATCTGATTTGCCCTGAATTGTTTAAGCGTGTGGGCAGAATGTATTATTTTAAGGAGCCACACCCCTCCTGACTCAATTTCCATCCAGAACGACATTTCTTTTATTCCTCAAAGAGTGCTGGGTGGGTTTGCTATTTATAGAAAGGAAGAAAGCAAAACAAGACGGTTGTCCTGCACATCATTTTCAGTCTTCTGCAGATGACACAGAGAGCTTCGTCCAAAAATGGGCTTAAAGGTTTTGCAAGAAATGTCACACAGTCAGTCAAAACAGTGACACTGGCCAAGGTGGGATCTAGAGAATTCAGACCTGGTTCACAGCCTGCACCAAACAGTGGTAGGTTTAATCATGGTTTGTTGAACAACCACCACTCAGAAAGCCACAGATCATGGTCTAGAACAGGAGTTCCCAACCTGGAGTGCAAGATACTATTTCGGAGGGAGCAATAAAGAGTGGCTTGTGTCCCTAAGTGATGAGTCACAAGTCACAATGACTTTTGTAGAGGGTGCGAACATTGATTAAACCTTTCCTAGGGCTGTGCCACATAGAAAAGGTTGGGAACCACTCAGGTGGGATTTTACTGGTTTGGACGGTTCTATAGAACCGATTGTTATGATTCTGCACAGTTCAGAGGACTGGCAAAACGTACCCCTGGCTGGCCCTGCCCCTCTCCACCCAACCCTTTCCCTCCTCTCCCAGTCAGTCCTTATCACGCATGGGCGACATTGCTGACTGCATTCTCCCCCACCCAGTCACTCCTTAAGGTATTTATTTTTTATTTTTCCTCCCGACGATCAGCTGTTCCGACAATCAGCTGTGCTGGAATCCCCCTCGCTGTCTTACTGCTTCGCCCAGGAGGCTTCCCCGAGGCCCAGGATGCCCAAAAATGGAACGTGGAGGGGTGCTGCAAAAAAAGAAGCCACGCCCACCCAGTCACATGGCCATGCCCCCTGCCACGCCCACAGAACCAGTTGTTAAAAAATCTGAATCCCACCGTTGCAACCACTGGTCTCGAAGCAGGGTCATCAAAGTAAAATGCATCATATTGTGGCAATGTTTGATGAGCCTGGGCCATGATTCAATTCAACTTTCTGGAGACAGGAGACCAACAGATCACCAGAAAAAAGATCCTCTTCTGATCACCAATTTTCTCACGGTTTTAAGAATAGGAATTGGAGGGCGAGATCTCTGAAAGGCATATTTTTTGGCTGATGACTTTTGGTGTTGCACAGGCTGCCAATCCCTAACTTGGCACAATGCATGGGTCTCACCAGGGCAGTCTGGAATGTCAAAAACTAGTCTAGAGAGCAGCATCAACTGTGCAGTCAAGCGCTGCAATCAAACCTCTTGATTTTTTTTTAATGATTTGTGAATGTAAATAAATATATATATATATATATATATATATATATATATATATATATATATATATATATATATATATATATATATATATGGATATTTGGTTATTCGGGTTTTCTCCCGCATAAGATTGGAAGTATCTAGCAACGTTTCGATGAAGTCTCATTCATCATCTTCAGGCTTCTGTCTTCAGCTCTGTGCTTCTCAGAGTGATGTGAGCTTGCAGCTGCTTCTTCCTTTAACTGCTAGTGGGTGTGACTTGATTGGGTGGGGCTTGGCTATGTTCTGATTGGGTGGGGGTGTGTTCTCATTGGTTGGGGTTTGGCTGTGTTCTGATTGGTTGGGGTTGGCCATGTTCTGATTGGCTGGAGGTGTGTTCTGTTCAGGTGGGGCTTGGTTGTGCTCAGGTTGGTCTTAGTTACTGGGGATTTGAGTGGTTATGAACACATCTGACTACCAAACCAAGTTAACCAACCTACCCTAGACCCCACATACAAACCCCTAAAGACAGACCCCACCACCTACCTAGAAAAAACCACCAGATCCAAAATAAAAGCCTCCCCATCAGTGAAGAAATCCAGCAAAGAATCATACCCAGAGAGAAATCATCCAGATGCCCTAAGCTTTATGGTCTCCCCAAGATACACAAAGAAGGAACTCCACTTAGACCAATAGTCAGCTCCATAGGCTCACCTCTACAAAACCTAGCCAAATTTCTCACCAAACAACTACAGCCCTATGCAGAATCCATCAACTCACATGTAAGAAACTCATTCCAGTTCATCGAGATCATAAAGAAACAAAACTTACAACCCAGCGACCTACTAGTGAGCTTCGATGTCATATCCCTCTTCACCCAAGTGCCAATAAAAGAAGCCTTGACAGCCATCCAAAACAAATACAACCCCCAGCACATCCTAGATCTGACCAACCACATGATGAATGACACCAGACCCACACCCATGGGGCCACACAAGAAGCCACCACCACACTTCCACGTAAAAGCAGACTCACACCCACACAGAAGATGAGACACGACCACAGACCAGAAGCCGCACTGCAGCTGCATCACTACCCACTTCAAACCCCTCTGAGCCATACATGGAGCGAACTGACCCCCACCATGAAGATGCAGCACGACCACGAACTCGAAGCCAAACAGCAAGATCACAGCTCACCAGCTCAAATCCCCAGTAACTAAGACCAACCTGAGCACAACCAAGCCCCCACCTGAACAGAACACACCTCCAGCCAATCAGAACATGGCCAACCCCCAACCAATCAGAACACAGCCAAACCCCCAACCAATGAGAACACACCCCCACCCAATCAGAACATAGCCAAGCCCCCACCCAATCAAGTCACACCCCACTAGCAGTTAAAAGGAAGAAGCAGCTGCAAGCTCACATCACTCTGAGAAGCACAGAGCTGAAGACAGAAGCCTGAAGATGATGAATGAGACTTCATCGAAACGTTGCCTAGATACTTCCAATCTTACGCGGGAAAACCCGAATAACCAAAGATCCACATACAAATACCCGAGAACCTCAGAAAATATAAATATATATATATATATATATATATATATATATATATATATATATATATATATATATATATATATATATATATATATATATCATTCATTCATTCATTCATTCTGAGGTTCTCATCGGTATTTGTATGTGGATCTTTGTTATCATTGATCCGCGTAAGATTGAAGATCTGAGTGCAGTCACTGATGAAGTCTCATTCATCATCTTCAGGCTTCTGTCTTCAGCTCTGTGCTCACTCTGAGAAGCACAGAGCTGAAGACACAAGCCTGAAGATGATGAATGAGACTTCATCGAAATGTTGCCTAGATACTTCCAATCTTACGCGGGTAAAACCCGAATAACAAAGATACACACACACACACACACACACACACACACACATATGGTTTTTGTTGTTCTTTCCTGTGGTTTTCTAATGATCTTTCCCTCCCTGCCTCCGAGTCCTCCAAAATGTTAGATGTCCACCTGCAGTTTCTGCCTCTATACTGTCCCTATGCTGTTTAAGGGGAAATGCATGTAATGGTTAAAACTATATATATAAAAAAATCAAGATGGCGCCCCCAATGGTGAGATCAATGCTCTGCCTGATGTGTGTGTGTGTGTGTGTGTGTGTGTGTGTGTGTGCGCAAAGCATCATCCTAAAAAACAGGGGGAGTTAAACTTCACTATCACGGCTGCCATCCTAACTTTTTTGCTAGCATATATATCCCTAGAGAAAAGTCAGAATGCCACCTGCTCTCTCCCTGAAACCTGGGAAGAAGCGAATGTTCTCTAGGGATAGTCAAGAGCCTGCCAAAACTTTGTATTCCTTGTGGCTTGGCTCGCTGCCTGCAAGTGTTATGAAGCAGGAAATTCCTGGGAGGAGAAAGGGGCACTTTGTAGAGCTGATTTCAAGCTTTTCAAAGACTGCTTGCTTGTTGGGCTTTGAGAACTGAGCCTCAGGCATGGGTTCTTTGGTTGTCCAGCCAAGATGTCCATCCAGATGAGATGCTTTCCTTGGCTCTGCGTGGTTGGCTTGGCGAGTACTGCACCTCAGCCAGCTATTGTGAGGAAGGAAAGTGCTGGAAAGCTGCATGTTTTTGATGGTGGAGGAGAAGGAGGGAGGAAGTGCAGGTGGGGCCTCTGGCAGTGGCTGAAGAACTGGAGGTGTGAGAGAGGCATTCTTGCTAACCGTTCTCCCCATCTGCTCCTTTCTCCAGGCCAATCATTAAAATATGTGGGTTTTTTTCTTGGCAGCCTAAAGATGGGTGGACTTCAACACCCAGAATTCCCCAGCCAGCATATTTGAAAGCTGGAAAAGTTTGACCCCAGGACACAAGGCAGTCTTGATGTTCTCTGCCACACCTGTTCACATGATACTGACTTTGTCTATTCCGAGTTCATGCTTTAAAGCAGGGGTGTCCAACCGTGGCAACCTTAAAACTTATGGACTTCAATTCCCAGAATTCCCCACAGGTCTCAAAGTTGCCAAGGTTGGACACTTGGAAGTCAAGGAAGTCAACAAGTCTTAAAGTTGCCAAGGTTGGACACCTCTGCTTTAAACAATCTTAGGTTAGATCTTTTCATTTTGGAAAGTTATTTGTCTTTCCTGCTTAATCTAAATCTGAGCCCTGGTGAGTTAATGTTGTGGTGCCTTCCCTTGCCCCCCAATACACAAACACTTTAGGGCATGCATGGTCATGTGACTTGATCAGACCTGATCAATCATTGGTAAGTTTTCTGGGAGGTGTTTCAAAGGAGGGGAGAGGAATACAAATCCTTGCCTATTCATCAGTCGTTCAGCATATTTGAGATATTCTTGGCATCACTAATCAGGACAATATATTTTACTAACCACAAGGATAGCAACCAAAATCAGGCAGCAGATTTATTCTGTCAGCAAGACGAAATCTTTATACAGTAAGGGCTGAATTATGCTAAAGATGCCCGGTAATGAAAGGTTATGAATGGAAACGGCTGAGAGAAATCAGGAAGGTAAGATAAAGAATCTCATTAATAAACAAATGGGGAACATGGATTAATGAACAAGCATGGCAACTTCCTTTAGCACATCTACATACTAGTAAACTATATACTACTACAACTCTCATTCTGTTTAACCGTTTGCCTCTTTGTACCCTCAAGATAGCCCAAACATTGTACCATGTACCGTGACAAATTGTACATTGTACATTGTACCATGACAAATTTTCAGTCAAGTTATCTTAATTAAATCCACTAACATAAAAAAACACATTGGGGACCCACTACCCAGTGGAACTGAAGTTTTCACAATGTTCAGACCAGTTTTATTTGCAAAGTTGTGGCTGTTGCAGCAATCCCTGTGGGCATGTGATGATGATTTCTAATGCTCCCTGTAATGGTATATAGAAATGACCTCAAGGGCCCAGGAGGAGAGATGCTACCTAGGAAACAATGATGAGAGAGGGAGGATCTCTCAATGATGAGGAGAGGGAGTGGCTTAATGGTCAAAGAAAGAAACTTAGGAAGGATCCACCCACCCTAATGGATCAGATGGTTAATGATGGCGGCAGGAAGTTTGTAACCTCAGACTTGCAAGATTCTGTAGTCTAATTATAATACTGTAGATTTAGTTCATCTATTTCACTGTTTCCTGTCGTCCAGTTTCCCTGGGAGAGCTGATACTCCCTGACCGCTTCCCTTGAGCAAAGTCAATGGGGAAGCCATCAGGAAGTCAGAAGCCACTCCTGCTCCTTCTGCTGTTTTGCCTGCTTGTGGTCAACTGATCAAAATGTTGTCTAATATCTACTAATATCCTTGCCTTTCCCTCTTAGGAGATCTCAAGGTTTGGAGCTTTTAAATATTTTTTTTATCCTACCTTCATTACTTGTATAAATAACTCAAGGTGGGAAACATATCTAATATTCCTTCCTTCTCCCATTTTTCCCACAACAACCACCCTGTGAAGTGGGCTGGGTTGAGAGCAGGGGTCTGGCCCAAACTCATCCAGCTGGCTTTCATGCCTACGACGGGACTAGAACTCACAATTTTCAGGCTTTTAGTTTGGTGGCTTAACCACTAGACCAAATAGATTTTAGTTACTGAGCAATTATTTTTATCCATTTCTCTTTTTTCTTGATCTTAACTGGTTTGTAGCTCTTTATGGCAACCTCCTAGAGACCTCGGTAGCTGGCAATATATAACTTCAAAATAAAATAGTTTTATTTGTATTTCATGTATTAAAAGCAAGTACTTTTCCTCAGTAAGAATATTTCCATCTGTGAAAAGCAAGGTAATATAAAATAGCCTCTTGTTATAGGCACAGACATTAAAAAAAGAACAGGGGGAAAGACATCACGCCTTCACTTCTGGAAAGAGAACGAAGATCTATGGGTGCTGGTGGTCTGTTCTCTAGGAAGGTGACGGGGTTTTGCATTAAAATTCAGGTTTTAAAAAATGTCTTGAATCTTCTCTCACATCCTTATGAGAAATGATGGCAATGATGCAAAGACTACATTTTTTTCATCTTTTAATTCAGGGATGCACCATTGTGGAAAACTGCACTTTAAAGCACATAGAGACACAGTCACACACAACCAATATATTTAATGTAGTTCTGAAGCACTTGGCTCTCCTCTTTTCTGAAGCTCTACTGTCCTCTACTGGTCAAAAGGAAAAAATTATAATGCCACAATCTTGCCTTAATAATCTATCAGTCTCAGCTTCTTTTCCAAATAATTGTTTTCTGGATTCTTGGTGTCAACCACAACCATTCATTCAGAATAAAAACCAGTTTGGAGATCTGTTTATAATAGAAGTTTTGGGGGCTCCATCACTAGAGGTTGGACAGCCATTTGTCTGAAATTGTATAGGTGCCCTGCTTGAGCAGGGGGTTGGACTAGAAGACCTTCAAAGTCCCTTCTAATTCTGTTATTCTGTTCTGTTGTATTAAAGGCCTTGAGTTGTTATGTGGCTGATTTTTGGATCTGTATGTACCTTCTGGATCCAACAGACCAGTGTTTCCCAACCTGGGCAACTTTAAGACATGTAGATCAAGTGAGATCAAGTGAGGTGCTAATACCACTCTATAAAGCCTTAGTAAGACCACACCTAGAGTACTGCATCCAGTTTTGGTCACCACATTATAAAAAAGATGTTGAGACTCTAGAAAAAGTGCAGAGAAGAGCAACCAGGATGATTAGGGACTGGAGATTAAAACATATGAAGAACAGTTACAGGAACTAGACCTGGCTAGTCTAGTGAAGAGAAGGACCAGGGGAGACATGATAGCAGTCTTCCAATGTTTGAGGGGCTGCCACAGAGAGGAGGGGGTCAAACTATTTTCCAAGGCACCTGAAGGCCAGACGAGGAATAATGGATGGAAACTGAACAAGGAACCTGGAAATAAGGAGACATATTCTGACAGAACGATCAACCAATGGAGCAGAAGTTGCCTTCAGAAGTTGTAGGAGCTTCATCACTTGAGACTTTCAAGAAGAGATTGGATTGCCATTTGTCAGAAATGGTGTAGGGTCTCCCGCTTGGGCAGGGGGTTGGACTAGATGACTTATAAGGTCCTTCCAACTCTGATTATTTGTCTGTCTGTTATATTTCAGCTCCCAGAATTCCTACACTGACTGGGGAATTTTGGGTGTTGAAGTCCACACATCTCAAAGTTGCCAAGGTTGAGAAACACTGCAACAATACACAGCATCATTTCCCTCCAGCATTCCACAGCAATTAACCATGACTTACCTTACAGAGAACATATTCTTATCAACTAATAATAAATCACCAACTGTTCACCAACAGGAAGTTCAATGAGCACTGGAAAAGAACTTCATGTTCCCAATTTGCTGCCCATTCCATACTTGCAACAGCAATTTCACACAGGAAGCAACCAATATCTAAGTAAGAATCACCACTTCACCTGCCAAATAAATAATTCCCCGACTGCAAGACACCAGTCACTGACAAAACAACAATGCTCATAGAAGCATCACATTGAAATATGTCAACCAATCAACCAACCAACCAACTCTTGGTCTGATGGAGTTACCTACTAGAGCAAGGGTACCAACATTGGCAACTTTAAAATCTGTAGATTTCAACTCTCAGAATTCCCCAGCCAGCCATGATTGGTTGACTAGGGAATTCTGGGAGTTGAAGTCCAGAAGTCTTCAATTTGCCAATGTTGGAAACCCATGTACTAAAATAATGAAAACTCTACAGCACAAGAGTTTTGTTCAGGCTCCTAGAACACCAATGATACAACATGGCAACCCTCAGCTACATAGCCGAGAAACCAGGTTATATTCCCTAATATGTCTCTTGGTAAATAATTTCCAAACTCAAAGAGATGGGCAAAAGTCAGGAAAATGAAACAGAACATCTCTTACCTCAGCATATTGAAATCTCTTTGCCTGAGAATTGAAGCCTATCTTTTCGGTGTTGGAAATCACTTTGGCATAGTATTTGAGAGGGATGGAAGAATAGGGTGCATCTAGGAAAGAAAATCAATGAGCATCAGGTGAGGATCGAGCAAACCCAGGTTCAAATTTCTGCTCAGCCATGAGCAGATGAATGTTCAATTTCAGCACTGTTAAGGAACTGCAGTGCCTCAGGATACCTGCCTACAGGTAGTCCTTGACGTACAATTATTCGTTCAGTGACTGTTCAAAGTTACAATGGCTTTAATATAAAAAAAAAACAATTACTTTTGTTTCTACTTGGAAACTGCTTCTGGACTTTCTGCTTGAAGTGGAAAAAATGTAACTTTGATTTTGGGTTTTACCGATTAGATTTGTTGTTACAGAAATGGCTAGTTTATACTACTATGTAAAAGTAAAAAGTTGAGTTTTTATATTACTATTTTATTCTACTGCAACAAAGAGAGTCAGAATGTCTTTTCCTTGTTTTTCTCTTTTTTTCCCTACACTTTCCACTTACCTTTTCCCTCCCCTATTTTTCCTATTATTTGCCTTTGTATTTTTTTATTTTATATTATAAACTAATAAAAAGGGGGGAAATGATCTAAAAGGATTGGTTATCCCTTTTTTCAACAGCATTTAACTTTGAACGGTCGCTAAACGTATGGTCTTAATCAAGGATTCCCTGCACTAACGTCACATTACTACAGAAGTGGGATGCTACCGGTTCGGCCTGGTTCTATGGAACCGATAGCTCTGAAGAGCAGCAGACACCAAACTGGTTTGGTGTCTGCTGCTCTGTTTGGCCCAGCCACCTGCCTGAGCTCTTGGCTGTCCTTTATTTCCTGCTTTTTCAACCTCAGCGGCTTTGAACGGCACAGCTGAGGTTGAAAAAGCAGGAGAGAAGAGAAGTTTGAAACGTTGCGCACCCCCACGCAGCGCTTGTCAGCTGCCCGGGCAGCACAGCTGAGGTGTTTTGGAAAATGCTCTATACATACATGCAAAATGCACTCTCACAGGGGTGAGATTCTACCTGCCAGAGAACTGGCAAATCGCGCCTCTGGCTGGCCCCACCTCACCCCGCCCACTCACTCCTTACCTGGCATGCACGCCATCAAACTTGCCTGCTAAGTTGCTATTTTTCCTTTTTTTTTTTTTCCTGACCATCAACTGTTGTGGCAGGAGATTTGGATTAGCTAGAAAACAGGATATCCTTGGATATCTTGCTTTCTAGCTAATCTAAAAGCAGAGCTGAACCTTCCTTAGGACTGAAGCTTCTATTTTTCAGTGCAGACTCAGGTAGCCGACTGCAGAAGGATAGATCTCTGAATGAATCTGGGATTCTGTGAGCAACTCAATCTGCCTGCCTGCTTTGCCTCATTTTGGGTAAAAGTTGTTCTTTTTTCAATAAAAAAAAATCAATATTTACTTAAATATTTATAATTTTTACATACAAGCCAGGCCCAGCCAGTCCAATGACCACCAAGCCGCACCCACAAATTAGGCTACACCCACAGAACTGGTTGTTAAGAAATTTGAATCCATCCCTGCATCACTATAATAGAAATGTAACTTATGCTATTCTGGTTTTCTTCAGGTAGTATAAATTTTTTGTTAGGGCAGACATAATCTTGGTGCAATGAATTAAGCTATTTCCAAAACTCCCCCACACACTGGTCTGGCTTCTACCAGCACACCATTTAAATTCCATGTCTTACCTCTTTCTGTGTTGTCAGGAGTCAGATTCCGATTAGCAGAAGATTTAGTTGGGATTGGGAAGGTCTGAGACGACTTCATGTCAAAGTTGGTCTCTATGACAGACAATTATTGCAAACTTGGTAAGTGGATTCTTCTTCACTCCATCATCATGCTTCTAAAAACTGAGCACACACATCACATTATCACAACTAGGAAAGGTCAGAAAGGGAGCATTTTATATATTTATAATGTACTTAATTTTTATTATTTTTAATATTTCACTTTTTAATGTTTTTGATTTTGCTTTTACAATGTTGTAAACCACCCAGTCATCTGAGAGTGAGATGGACAGCATATAAATGTAATAAACAAAGACCTGTATTGTTTGTTTCTGTACTCTATAAAAAAAAGACTTGACACCCCCTCACCTTAATAAAGCTTTTCGCTTTGCCTGAAAGATTCATTACTCTTTGTTTTCAAGAGGGGAAAAATAAAAAGAAGCCACCTTCGCAAAGTTAATCTCTCTCCCAAATTCAGGGATTACATTTTTTTATCAGTTCCAGACCAAACTTGGAGCCCGAGTTGTAAAGGCAACAATGGAACAGAGATCCAACAGATTTTCTGAGATAACTGTGATTTTTTTGTTTAAATATTTTGTTTAAATATTTGGGTCACATTTATGTCAGAAGGGTTTTGCAAGCTCTGCAGAAAAGGACCTTGGGGGCTGCCTCGGGTGGGCTGTAGGTCGCCCACCCATCTTAAGACTGCAGCTGTGGACAATATGCTCGTCATCTCTGCATGGACAGATTTATCTGGAAAAGGCCCCCTCCCTGTTGCCAATTGCTTACCTGGTTCCCAGGGCTTCCTCTAGGCGAGACACTGGAGCATGTATACAACCTGTTGCCCTAGGCAACCGGATAACAAAGGCGGCTCCTCCAATTCGTTCCATTCCTACTTCCACTAGCTTCCAAATGGACCAATCACAGAGCAGGTCTGTGGAGAAATCTTTTCTTCCAGGCTCAGTTGCTGGGCTAGGATGCTTCTCTTGGGAAAGCAGCAAAACAGTGATTTTTAAAAGGCATTTAATACGTAGCACTCACACTTTCCTATGATATATATATGATATGATATATGGTGTATGATGTATTGTGTTATATAGTATATTATTATATGGCATAATATACCATGCTATATATATCATATTTTATTGTATATCGTATCTTATTTTATTTATTGTCACATTCCACACCGCAGCTTCCATGTTCTTCTGTCTGGGCCTTTAAAATATCCATTCATCTAAATAGGCACTCACGTTGCCTCTGCAAAAACAGATAAAATCCTACTGATCCCAATAAAACAGTGGTTTCCTATTTTGTTTTTTAATCACGTGAATTTGATCCTAGACTTTCTCAAACTGGGTGATCAACTCAAATCTTATGGAACTAGATTTTTTTTTAACGCCAAATGACCCAGATATTTCCTGGGAGGGGGCAGTGTTTAAGGATAGACTTTACTGCTAAAAGGATTTGAACTGTGAGTGTGTTTTATAATTTGTATTCCCTCCTTCAGAGGCACATTGGTTTAATTAAGCCCTTTCTTGTTTAACTAATTGTTAAATAGTTCCTCCACAGGTTTCTTTTTTCCCCCGGTCATGTGTACCTTATTAGCAGAGAAATAGGGTCTCATAGGGTCTCCTCCTTGAGCAGGGGGTTGGACTAGAAGACCTCCAAGGTCCCTTCCTATTCTGTTATAGAACCTACTGCTAAACCTCAGCCAAGTTTGGCCACCTGACATTTGCCCCACGGCCACTAGAGGCCGCCCAACCCAAGTTTGGCCACCTGACATTTGCCCCCGCGGCCACTAGAGGCCGCCCAACCCAAGTTTGGCCACCTGACATTTGCCCCCGCGGCCACTAGAGGCCGCCCAACCCAAGTTTGGCCACCTGACATTTGCCCCCGCGGCCACTAGAGGCCGCCCAACCCATTGGCCACCTGACATTTGGCCACAATTGCCCTGACTTCCCGCTAGGCCAATTGCCCCTGACATTTGCCCGCGCCACTGAGGGCCCACCCAAGTTTGGCCACCTGACATTTGCCCCCGTGGGCCATAGAGGTCGCCCAACCCAAGTTTGGCCACCTGACATTTGCCCCGCGGCCACTAGAGGTCGCCCAACCCAAGTTTGGCCACCTGACATTTGCCCCCGCGGCCACTAGAGGTCGCCCAACCCAAGTTTGGCCACCTGACATTTGCCCCCGCGGCCACTAGAGGTCGCCCAACAAGTTTGGCCACCTGACATTTGCCCCGGAAGGCTACCAAAGAAGGCGCTATCCGCATCCACCCCCTCACCCCACCCCCCACCGGAGCATCTCGCCCTCTCCAAGCCGGCTGCACCGGCTGCGGCGATGAAAGAGGAGCCGCACTGTCTTCCGCCCACTTTGCTTCCCTTCTCCTTCTCCAGGCCAACCGGCCCTTGCAGAGGCGAGATATCCGGGGGCGGGGAGTTGGCGGCTTCCGGATCCAATCGGACGCTTGTTTTGCTTGGGAGAGCCAGAAACCGGCGCCTGTTTCTGCAAAGGCAGCAGCTGGAAAGGGGAAGCAGGTGAGTCCGAAGGTGGCTTTCAGAGGCCCGGAGAGAAGACTTCGTGGGCGGGGAAGAAGAGGTGGCTTAGGCAGCCCCGGAGCCGCCAGGAATTGCATTTTTTTAGTTTATTTAGGATTGACTCAGCCGTTGACCTGCCCCACCGGCAGAGGCCACCTGGAGTTATCCGATCACCTTGCTGTAAAAAAAAAGCGATTTTTTCCGCCTCCCCCCACCTTCCTCTCGGTTTATTGCTCCGAATCTGCGGTGGGGAAAAGTCCGCGAGATAACGCGGAGGGAAATCCCTCGTAGGAAACTTGACCGACTGGATCCCTGGTCCCGGCTTTGGCGAAGTTCTCCTCAAGGACGCCACAGCATTGGCGTGCAGGTGGGTTGTTGTCTAAATACATTGTCACAAGATTGCGTGGTTAGTGGAGCCGAATTAAATAGAGGCTTTGCTGTAGATTGAGTTGTTGTCAATGCCTCTTTTAGGTCATCCAATCTTTGAGTGATGTTAACTTGCTCAGGTTCTGACAATGCACTGAATAAGTCAATCAACGTTTCCTCTGGCACATCCTCAGCAGTTCCTTACAGCTGTGGGTAACACAGTTTGTATATTGCTTCTTTGCCTTCTCCGGGTCAGTTCAGTTGCAGCAGCCTCAGATTTAGCAATGTGAGAGCTGTTGCAACCTTAGATTTAAAGGAACAGTTCCCACTTGGTGATGCTGTTTCAGGAGTGGGTACACTTTTTCTGAGCAAAAAACCCTTATTGGAAATATTGAGAAGGTGCTCAGAAAGGGCTTCATTCTGAAAAGCATGGAAGGTATTATGGGTTGCTTGAACAACAGGAGAATTCTCATACATTGCATTCTTGCTGGCAGCCACTCTGCATGTAGTAGATCTATCAGAGTGAGTTCACAACGGAGCAGCTGGCTCAGGGACAGCCTAATAGCTTTTCTCTTACTCCAATGCCCTCTATTTACTCCCTTGTCATAAATTTGCAAGGTAACCTGGTTAGTTTGCAGACTGTAGCTATGTTGGTCATCTCTTAGGCCTTTACCTGATTGTTTTCTCTATGGGAGGAAAATTTTGGGGAGGAAAAAAGAGGTCCTTCGCTAGTTTCCTTTTCTGAGTTAGCCGTCCCATATCTATCTGTGGTTATCCTCCCAAGTCCTTCTACAGTATTTGAGTGGGTCCTAACAAACGTTGCAAAAGATTATTTCAGGCAACCGACCTTATTTATGACAATTGACAAAAGGTCATATGTTGAATTTACAGTTTGAGCTGTAAGCAAGCATTATCTAGAGAGGAAGTCTGTCACATTTTCCTTCTTTAAATTTGTTACCTCTCCCCCCTGAGCAAAGAAGGCTGCTGCCGGGCTCCAAGAACAGGAGCCAGCCACCCTCCGAGAGGGAGGAGCACAGCTCTACACACTGCTTATCTTCCAGTTCGGTTTGTAAGTCCATTCCAATGAATCACATAAATTAAGTTTGTCTGACAAGGTGCCTGTGAATGAGTTACTCCCTGGAACAGACTGTCTGTTTGCAATATAATCTTCCATTTTCTGCTGCTTCAAAGGGCTGGATAAACTCTCCGCTGCAGAGTGCTGTCTCTTCCTTTTTTCCCCCCATTCAGGTTTTATTTCAGTTTCCTTGGTTTCCAGTTTGTTTCCAGACTCAATTCAAACCTAGGTTCCAATAGTCTAATAAGTTCTCAGCTCTTGGCAGTTACACATCTTCATCAAGCTAGCATTTTCTATAAAGTAATTCACCCTGCCCAACGTGCTCACAAAGCATCGACGGCAGCATAAACACATAAAGCTATCCTAATTTATGATTGTAATAGAGCCTGGAATTTCCGCCGTAAGTCATAACTGACATAAGTCAAGGCACTTACATGACTGGACATGATTTTTTTTGCTGTGGTCATTAAATGAGTGTGGTCAGGTCATTAAGTGAACAATAACAATAACCTCTAGCTGAACCTAACTCTGATGTTGAGCAAATCAATGTATTCTTACCGGTATTTTTTGCTGGAAATAAGCCCAAAGCCCCAAAATTGGCAAAAATGTGCCCACGGAATGTTACTAACTTAAGAACTGCAGTGATTCATTTAACAAGTGTGGCAAAAACGGTCATTCACAGCAAAATTCACTTAACGTATGACTCAATTGTATCTCAATTGTGATCATACGTCAAGGACTATCTGCATGCTGTTTCCTAAGCACCTCAAGAGAAGAAAAACTCACCTTTTCTTACCAAATTATGTTTACCCTTAAGATGATTCAATGCAAAACCTGTTTCCCTGCTGTTTTTGTCCTCTGATCCTAGTACTGTCCGCTGGAGCAAAACAAATAAATCTCTATTTTTAGCATGACCACTCTGTAGAAGTTTCGAGATAGAAATAAAATCTCCTCAGTCATCTCCTCTTCTGTTTTAGCCAGGGCGTTCTAGACAAGGCAGGTGCCAAGAACAGAAGCTGGAAGTTTCTGCCCCCCAGTCATGCCTAGATGGATAGGGTTCAGCCACACTCTAGAGCAGGGGTCTCCAACCTTGGCAACTTTAAGCTTGGCGGACGTCAACTCCCAGAATCCCCCAGCTGGCTGGGGAATTCTGGGAGTTGAAGTCCGCAAGGCTTAAAGTTGCCAAGGTTGGAAACCCCTGCTCTAGAGACTCCGGTTTGCCCCTGGTGGTGATACTAAAATCCTAACGCTACTTTTATGATCCTAGGTTAGTTCACTAGTTTGAAGTCTTACCTTTGTATTTATGTCAGATATACAGTGCAGATTCCAGACAGCAGAGCGGAATTCAAGTATTGGTCTAGCAAAGGTTTTGAGGTTTTTTTTTACAGTTGCACAGTAAGTAAGTAAGCATGCATAGACAACAAAGTTTCCCCCAAGTTATACAGTTCATTCTCTAAAACCTCCAGCACATTTCCCACCCCCACAAAACCCAATTAATTCACCCTCCCCCTGTTACTATGGCAGCCAAAAAGATGAGAGAAAGGAAAGGAGTCTTGAAGGCTGACAATCTCTTTTTTTTCCCCTTAGTTTTTCCAGGCCTTCTGCTCTCGAAGCATAAGTACAGATAGTCCTTGATTTATGACCATTGGTTAAACCAGAGGTCCCCTACCCTGGTCTGTGGACTGACACAGGGGCGCAGCAGCGAAACTGGCGCACAAACAAAGGCCCCATGCAGGAGGGGCACAAACACGCCTCGGGCTGTGGAAACCTCTCCGAACCTTCTCTGGTGCCAAAACTTTGGCCAGGGAGGCACACAGTGCTAAAAATCCACCTGTCCCCTCGGGCTGTGGATCCCAAACCTTTTACCCTCTCCCCGCCTGTGGAACCGCGCGCCTCTTTTTAACTGGTGCCTCACGAAACGTTCAAAAGGGCGCCACTGTTAAGCTTCGAGAAAGGGGTTCAGAGTTACAAGAGAGTGCTACAAAAATGTCATTTGCGACCTGTCCTCTAAGTTACGACCACCCATACGGTCCCATGGTTGTGATCTGGGTGCTCGACAACCGGCTCACGTTTATGAGAGTTGCCATGTCGTGCAATCATGTGATTGTCATTTGTGACCTTCCCAGCCACCTTCTGACAAGAGTCGGTCAGTGGGGAAGAGAATGTTACAAATGGTGATCGTGTGAGGGCTTGCTTAGTGGCGTGATTTGCTTAATGGCCATGGCAAAAGAAGTTTTTAGAATTAGGTGCAGTCCAGATAATGTCTCATTTAATATGGTGATTCTGGTCTGTATTATAGTCATAATTCCAATAATGAAAGTTGCAACTCAGGAATATCAGGAGGAAAGGCTGGTAGCCTTCTCCCTGCCTTTATTATTTATTATTTTATTTTTATTTTATTTATTTTTTATAATTTTGTTTTACTTTTTGTTTTATTTTTATTTTATTTCATTAAATTCACTGGCCACCTATCTTACCACTTGGTAACTCTGGACGGCCTTACAGAGACAATCAGAGGCAAGCCTAGCCTTTGAAACAAGATGTTTAATAGGAGTGTGCATAATTATTCTTGGGATCCAGTGGGATTACAAGGCAGCAACTGAAGCTCCAGGGAAGGGCCAAACACCTGTTTATCCTGCAGCCCATGCCAGCTGCACTGCTACAACCGAGAAAGGGCTGCAGTGGAAGATGAGGAGAGAAGACACAACTTCACTCTCGCATCTGTGGCTGCTAAATGTAGACCTGCTAGCAGCATATTTTCATTTAAAAATGGGTGTGTTGGGGGACCAGCAAAGAGATGGTGCAGTGGTGGCTAACCTTTTTGGGCTCCTGTGCCAAAAATTGTGTGCGCGCTTGCACTAGTGCGCTTGCGTGCCAGCACCCTGAAGGCAATGCCCCCCCCACATCTCCTGTGCGTGCGCACGCGATTCCACACGCCCCCTTGCCTGCACTGCACCTCCCAGCTGATTTTCGGCCAGTTTGAGGCCTTTTTCAGCCTGCCAGAGACTTGAGGATAGCCTCTGGAAGCTTTGCAGGCCAAAAAATGGGCCCGTTTCATCACTTCTGGTATTTCTGGAAATACAGGAAGTGACAAAACGGGCCTAATTTTTGGCCTGCAAAGCCTGCAGAGGCTTCCCTCAAGCCTTTGGCAGGCCGTAAAAGGCCCGAAAATCAGCTGTGAGGCGTGCACATGCGCAGTGAGGTAAGTTTGCCTGGGGCTTGCGTGCCCGCACAAATGGCTCTGGGTGCCACCTGTGGCACGCGTGCCATAGGTTCGCCATCACAGGAATGGTCAGATACAAGACAACATGGCCCTGGGCTGCATAATGAGTAGAGCAAGTGGCTCAGAAGAAACCTTCCCTAGTTTCTCATGCTGTAATGGCGACAGCAAGATGCAAGTAGTCCTCAAATTACAACTGTTCATTTAGTGACTATTCAAAGTTACAACAGCACTGAAAAAAGTGACTTGTGACCTTTTTTCACACTTATGACCATTGCAGATCCCCCCCCCATGGTCACATGATCAAAATTTGATGGCTTGGCAACCGGCATGTATTTATGATGGTTGCAGTGTCTTCAGGTCCCGTGATCACCTTTTGCAGCCTCCTGACAAGCAGAAGCAATGGGGAAGCCAGATTCACTTAACAGCCGTATTACTCACTTAATAACTGTAGTGATCCACTTAACAACTATGGCGAGAAAGGTAAAATGGGGCAAAACTCATTTAACAACTGTCTTGCTTAGCAACCCATTTTAGCCTCAATTGTGGTCGTGAGTCAAGGACTGCCTCTACATGGCGCTGTTAATAAAAGCTTTACAATAAAGTAGAATCAGCTTCCCTGGCTGTTTTTCTTCTCTCCTGGTTGCCATGCGTGGGAATTCTGATCATGTGACTGCGAGGATGCTGTGACTATTACATGAGGCCCAGTTGCAAGTCATTTTTTTTCAGTGCTGTTGGAACTTCAAATGGTTTCTAAATAAATGGTTGTTAGTCAAGGACTACCCATAGTAGGAGAGAGTATAAAGTGATTAGCAAAAGTGGGATGTAAACTTAACAAACGTGGATTCAAATTTAATGGAGGTCCATACTCTGTCAAAGCTATCTGACGACCAGGCTCATTACAAATAACACTGGTGCATTTTTATTTATTAGATAGATTATATGCAGTCCACCTCACTGTCAAGCAACTCTGGGAGACTCACAGCATGATAAAGCAATAAAAAGATTAAAAAAGTTAAGCATTAAAAAGAAAACTGGATAACAAGGGACCAGTACCGATCAAGGAGAATATTTGTAGCTCAGGATTGAAAAGGGGCATCCAAACTCTGAGGTTGGTTGTTTTAATGCAGACATTTCATTACCTGACTAGGTAAGTCATCATTATTTATTAGGGGGTCACTGATGCACTGATAATGTTATCTAGTTGGGTAATGAAACGTCTGCAAGAAAATAACCAACCTCAGAGAGCACCGAGGGCCTCTCAGGGGCCACTACATAAATAAGATGGAGACGGGCATTTATCCAAAGTAAACTTATTCATTCTCATTCATTCTCTCTCTCTCTCTTTCTCTCTCTTTCTCTCTTTCTCCCTCCCCCGCCATCCCCAATATGTCCTCTGGTTTCTCCTCTTCTGTTTAACTTTATTAAGGAGAGCAGTTAACAATGAATCTGCTTCCTCTGCTCAATCAGATTGCAGCTATGCTGTAGAAGAGGCGGATGGGGAAGGAATCGGGGAGAGCGTCTGGCCACCTCCTGGATTTAAAGTGGTGCTGAACGTAAACACCGGAAATGTACAGATAACCTAAAATGGAGAAAGCAAACAGCCCCAGCTTGCAACTCGAACAGCTAGTGACCCAGCCCATTTCTGTGACGGACCACGAGGATGCCTTCTCTTACAGGGTAATTTCTTTAATCCTAAAGTTTTCATTTCCCAGATTCACCCAGAGGGGCCCTGAGGTAGCACAAGGAGAGGATAATATTTGAATCACATTTTTTAAAAAATATTTATTAAATGTATTGGCTACCCATCGCGGGGTAATTCTGGGCGGCTTACAATATTAAAAAAAATAAAACTATATAAATAAAGTCCTCCAAAAATATAAAAAATACAGTACAAAAGGTAACTCAGAAACATGGACTTAAGTAGCACTTGCTGGAGAAAGAGACTTGGGTATGAAATGGGTGACTGTATAAATCTATATACTGTATATAAAAGTGAAATGCCACTCACACATCACAAAATCTCCAGAACCGTTAAAGCCTACAAACTTGAAATTTGGCATGTATGTTCCTCTTGGCTTCTCTTAGGTGCTGACTAAGAAAGGATTTTTCAAAATGACCATCAGAGCTTTAGTATTTTGTTTATTATTATTAACACGCTCTGATGCTAAGAAGTTCTACTAACCCTCCCCACCTGAAAAGAATTCTCTTCCAAATGCAAAACACAAGCAGAGGAGAGGACTTTCAGTTTCACAGCAGCAACCAGCTTTAGTAAAGAACAGTTCAGCTAAGCCAGGCCCAGGCTCCTTGTTGTCTTCTTCCTCACACAGCAAATACTGTTTCAGTTTCCAAACAGTCCTCAACTCTCTCATACACTGATAGGACGCTAGCCAGATAAATACCAATGGATGCTGGTAGGCAGAGGGAGAATTTTTTCCTCTCATTTTCCTCCCCAAAAACTAAGCCTGATCCCATAGTTTCATAACGAAGCACGGGTATCGAGCTAGTACATAAATACAGTCATGCACGTCTCAACAACCGCAATGATTCTTTTTAACAACCATGGCAGAAGAGGTTGTAAATTTGAGTACACAACTATTTGTATGTAGAAGTGATTCAAGCAGTCGCTCCCCTATTTACTGGCGTATAAGGAGGGGAGCTACAAGAAGATTCGGTTATTATAGCCAACCTCAATAAAATATACTTCTGATCTTCCTATATATTGATTGGTCTAGTCTGGTCCACCTAATGGGGGTGACTTGCCCTTCTGATAATGTTATAATATTGCCAAATAATGTCCTGTAATTTTTTGGGAAGGTCAGAAAGCAAGTGAGATGCAGCTGATTTTATTATCTTTTATGCTGCAGGTGTTAAAAGAATCACCATGGTTCTTAAGTGAATCACATGGTCATTAAACAAATCCATCTTCTCCCATTGATTTTGCTTGTTGGAAGACAGCTGGGAAAGTTGCAAATGGTGATCACAACAATTCTGAGATGCTGCGACTGTCAGAAATACATGCTGGCTGTCAAGCATCTAAATTTTGATCATGTATCTGTGGGGATATTGCCACAGTCATAAGTGGAAAGACCAGTCATACATAATTTCTGAATGGTTATAAGTCGATGATTACCTGTACAGGGGTGATTTTGGCCTTAGGATTCTTGCATGAATGAGTTTGGAAATGTAATGGACCGGATGGATGGATTAATTAATTAATTAATTAATTAATTCTTTAATGGCCAAGTGTGATTGGACACAAGGAATTTGTCTTTGGTGCAAATGCTCTCAGTGTACATAAAAGAAAAGATACATTCGTCAACAGTCAAGAATCATAAGGTCAAGAATAATCACAAGTAATGATAGTCACAGGGTACAATAAGCAATCAAATCATACTAGGAAACAGTCAATATAAATCGTAAGGATACAAGCGACAAAGTCACAGTCCTACAATCACAAGTGGGAGGGGATGGGTGATAAGGAGTGATGAGGAGATTAACAGTAATAGTAGTGCACACTTTGTAAATAGTTGAACAGTGTTGAGGGAATTATTTGTTTAGCAGAGTGATGGCATTCAGGGAAAAACTGTCCTTGTGTCTAGTTGTTCTGGTGTGCAGGGCTCTATAGCGTCGTTTTGAGGGAAGGAGTTGAAACAGTTCATGTCCGGGATGTGAGGGGTCTGTAGATATTTTCACAGCCCTCTTTTTGACTCGTGCAGTACACAGGTCCTCCACGGAAGGCAGGTGGGTAGTAATTGTTTTTTTCTGCAGTCCTAGTTACCCTCTGAAGTCTGTGTCTGTCTTGTTGGGTTGCAGAACCAAACCAGACAGTTCTTTCTCTAAGACTCCTCTTAGACAGCGGCCTTCGTAGGGTTGAACTTGGGGATGAGTTTGGTTGAGGCCCACTCAACATATCTTTTGAGACCATCAGCTTGGAGAAAGCTGACCTGGATTTTATGTTTGCCTGGACAAACACATGCTCCTTACAGGACTTTTACCTGAATGTCATAAGCTTGAGGATGGGTGATAAGCCACTTCTCTCAATGCCATTATAATGTTCGATCTGTTGCTAAATGAAAAGCTGTAAGTCAAGGGCTACCTGTATGTCCGTCTTGCATTCACAGAACCTGCAAAGTTTAATACCTGTGCTTTTTCCTTTCTTTGCAGGAAAATCTGATTGGTGCCTTGCTGGCTATTTTTGGGCACCTGATGATCAGCATCGCTCTCAACCTCCAGGTGAGCTGAGAGGAGGAGAAAAGGGATTCCAGAGCCATAGAAACCCCAATGAATCTTCTCTTTCTCCTTTCCCTCCCTCTAGAAATACAGTCACATCCGGTTGGTGAGCTGCAAAGAGACTAAGGCTTATTTTAGGACCAAGACGTGGTGGTGCGGTTTGTTCCTCCTCTGCCTGGGAGAGTTGGGGGTCTTCTCCGCCTACGCTTTTGCCCCCCTGTCCCTGATAGTGCCTCTGGGGGCCGTCTCTGTCATAGGTAAGTCCCTCAACACACGTCAGCTCTTCATGGTAGAGCAGACTAGGAAACCAAGGGCATGAATGCAGGTGGGAGCCTTATAAATTTCATTTGCTTATTCATTCGTTCAATATATGTAGCCACCCGCCTAGCATTTGTGGCTCTTTAAGTGGCTCACAAATAAAAAAAAACAAAATAAAACAGGTAGTCCTCAACTTACGACCAAAATTGACCCCAACATGTTTGTTGTGAAGTGAAACATTAGTTAAGTGAATTGTGCTTCATTTTTACGACCTTTCTTGCCACAGTTGTTAAGTTAGTAACTTGGTTGTTCAGTGAATCTGGCTTTCCCATTGGCTTTGCTTGTCTGAGGGTCGCCAAAGAGGATCATGTGACCCCGGAATACTGCAACCGTCATAAATACGAGTCAGTTGCCAAGCGTCCGAAATTCAATCACGTGACTATCAGGATGCTGCAATGCTCTTAAGTGTGAAAAACGGTAGTAAATCCCGTTTTTTAGTGCCAATGTAACTTTGAATGGTCACTAAATGAACCATTGTAAGAGGAGGACTACCTGTAATTACAAATGAGCAGCTAAAATTAAAACTCATTTTAAAAAAAACAACAATTGAAACAGTTAAAACTTAATTTAAGGGAAGAGCACTAGGCATACAATAACTAACAGTTCAGCCAACTTTAATTACCAGGTTATAGTCACAAGAGTGTTAGACGTCCGAATGGGCCTTTTCCTTCCTTTCCTTTATCTTCAGGAGAACCAGGGAGGGTTTGTCTGAGATGTTTACCTCAGGTGACAATTCTGGCTAGAACACAGATTTCTTTTATCTGACCATTGTATATTCGTTGGCACCCTTGAAACTCCTGTTTCTCGAGGTTATTCCTTCTGCCATGCAGATAAGACTGGCACCTGCAGGCTTCTCCCATGATGCTGTGTGATTTATCCCCCATGATATTTCTAACAAAGGGTCCTTGGGGGTCTCTTAGCTTTTTTCTTGCTTTCTTGCAGACATTTCGTTACCCAAACTTGGTAACATCATCAGTGCTATTGTACCCTACGACTATCATTAAGTGTTGTACCTGATGATTCTTTATGAATGTATCTTTTATGTACACTGAGAGCATTTGCACCAAGACAAATTCCTTGTGTGTCCAGTCACACTTGGCCAATAAAAGAATTCTAATTCTAGAATGGAATGGGGTTTGCTGTCAGTTTATATTGTGGTGATTTGCTTGTCGGTGGGGGTGGTAGTAAGGATTCTTTGGTTGGGCTGTTTACTGATGGCTCTTTGGCAGTTTCTTTTTTTATATATAAATATTTTTATTATTTACATAGAGGTATATCAAATACAGTGTGACCATTCTGGCATTTCTTCCACCCTACATACCCAAGTGAAATACAAATGAAATATATAGCAATAGCACTTAGACTTATATACTGCTTTATAGTGCTTTTACAGCCCTCTCTAAGCGGTTTACAGAGTCAGCCTCTTGCCCCCAACAATTCGGGTCCTCATTTTATCCACCTTGGAAGGAGGGAAGGCTGAGTCAGCCTTGAGCCTGTTGGAATTTGAACCTGCCAAATTGTAGGCAGCTGGCTGCAGCAGAAGTAACTTTCAGTACTGCACTCTAACCACTGCACCACAGAGGCTCATATATGCTATTTATACATTGCTAATCTTATACAATTATTTCTGACCAACATACTCATTCTAATACATATATAATATCCCATTCCAGGTCTATTAACCTAGTTATTTTGTGTTCCAATTCCGACTTCTTGATTCCAGCCATTGGTAATACCTATTCCATGTATTGTAGTATTCTTTTCCCTTTTGTTTTTTTTAATTCTAACATTGATCTGTCCAATTCTGTGCGAACTAATATTTTATTTATTATCTCTTTTTCTGAGGGTGTGTTTTCACTTTTCCATTGCTGGACGTATACCATGCCCGGATGTGTAATATTAGATATACTGACCCTTTACTATAACCATCAGGCTCTTTGGCAGTTTCTTGATCGGGCTATTGCTTACTTGAATGTTGGTCTGAAGTTGACCTTGGAGTTTATCTATGCTGATCTGAATGCTGATTACTGTCGGGGAGGTATTGGAGTCTTTTTTTGTTCTGTTTTGAGCCACGGTGGCGCAGTGGTTAGAGTGCAGTACTGCAGGCTCCTTCTGCTGACTGGCGGCTGACTGCAATTTGGCAGTTCAAATCTCACCAGGCTCAAGATTGACTCAGCCTTCCATCCTTCCGGGGTTTGTAAAATGAGGACCCAGATTGTTGGGGGGCAATAGGCTGACTCTGTAAACTTGCTAGGGCTGTAAAGCGATATATGAGTGCTATTGTTATTGCTTTTGGGTTGGTTGATTGTCTCTTTTGCATAGACTCTAGATATGGTTAACATCTATGTTTGATGGCTGATTTGTCAGAGTGCCAGGTTTCTATAAATTCCCTGGCATTTTTGGACTTGGCCTGGTCTAGGTGCAAGAAAACAAGCAAGCTCAGAGAGCACCAAGGACCCCTCATTTCAACCCTGAACTATAAATATTCTCCTTTATTGATATTTCTAGTGTCAGAAATATCTCAAAAACTGAAATAGTTGACAATCCATATAAAATTGCCTCCTATGGAAGCAAGGTCAGGCGGTGATGCACGTACCAAATCTTCAAGATGCTAGCAAGATCCACATTCTTACATCCTTCCAAAATCCAGGATATGTAGGCCAGATGTTCCCCAGTTATGCTGATTTATTCAAAAATAAAACAGGAAAAAAATCCCCTAATCAACCAAACATTTCCACACGTGATAATACACGCATGCTCCAGCTTGAACTAATCAGACCGGCTCTCTCTAGCATTGGCAAAGCTCATTACTTGCTATTTTCTCATTCAGCCAGTACAATCGTTGGAGTCATATTCATCAGGGAAAAATGGAAACCTAAAGACTTCTTGAGTAAGTGGCTGGATGCATTTTTCAGAACTGTCCGTCTTCAGCATGTTTCTTTCACCTTTGCTTCCCTTGCTTCCTCTTGCATGGATGGTACAAAGCAACAAGAATTGGTTTCTCTCTCAAAATTGCAATTATTATTTTTTTTAGCTTCTTTCATACCTGCTAATTTGTTAGGACCGACTTGGAGGTAGCTGGCTACTTTTTCATCATTTCAGAAAGTTGGGTTGGAGGTGTTAGTTGGTGTCTCATCTTAGAAGTCCAGAAGAAAAGGGGACAGGACTGTCCCTGTTCGTTTATATCCAGGCCCCTGGGGAGCATTCCTTCTTCCGTTTTCTTTTTTTCTTTCTTTTTTTGCTAATCCTTTTAATTGTAACACACACAGGTAGCCCTCGAGTTACAACCATTCATGCAGTGACTGCTTGAAGTTACAGCAACACTGAAAAAAAAGTGACCTATGACGGTTTTTCACACTTAATGATCATTGCATGGTCACACGATCAAAATTCAGCCGCTTGGCAACTGGCATGTATTTATGACGGTTGCATTGCCCCGTGATGATCCCCTTTTTGCGACCTTACGATAAGCAAAAGTCAGTCATTGCAGCATCCCCACCAGTGGTGGGATTCAAAAAGTTTTACCACCGGTTTTTGTGGGCGTGGCTTGGTGGGTGTGCTTTGCTCACGTGCACACACTTTGTGTGCGTGCGTGCACCAAACGCACACTTTGCGCAGGCGCAGAGGCGTTGCAACTAACCACCTGCAAGCCTGCACGATCCTGGTCGCTTCAGCAGCTGCCGCGTGGCACTGTTCTGTACCACGCAAAGGAGCTGCGCTCCAAATTCTGTACCACGCAAAGGAGCTGCGCTTCAAAGGATAAAGGTGAGTATGGGAGCCCAGGCGGGTGGGAGGGCCCAACAGCAGAGTCGTGGAGAGAAGCGGTTTGGTCTCTGGAGTGCCGTGGCGAATTACCTCAGTCAGAGGAGTCCAGTTCACGGCCAAATTTTGGAGGGAGTTCCTGCGGACTATTGGGCCTTAGCTTGGCCTTTCATCCAAGCACCAATCGGGGGTGGGTGGGTGGCAGAGAGATTGAACGCCATGGTAGAGCAGTATTTGAGGTGCTACGTGAATTATCAGCAGTCCAATTGGGTGGACCTCCATCGCGTACAATAAAGCTGTTCACAGAAGCACAGGACTAACCCTCTTCAAAGTAGTGAGCGGCTTGGACTTCATCCCAATGCCTGAGTATCCAAGGAATTCCCCCTCCTCAGTCAGCCTGACCGATTGGATGTCAACGCTGAAAGCAACTTGGAAGAATGTTAAAAAAGAGCTAGCTAAAGCGGCGCAAACTTATAAGAGATAGGCAGACAAACACCGGGACCCACAAAGGCCATTCCAGCTGGGGGAGAAGGTCCACCTCTCCACCAAATACTTGAGGTTAAGGCTCCCTAGTAAGAAGTTGGGGGCCAAAGTTCACGGGACCTTTCTCCATAGTAAATAAAGGCCATCAACCCAATCACGGAAGCCAGATTCATCTAACAACCGTGTTACTAACTTCACTGCAGTGAGTCACTTAACAGCTGTGGAAGAAAGGTTTTTGACTGGGGCAAAATTCACTTAATAGCTGTGTTGTTTAGCAATGGAGGTCATAAGTCAAGGGCTACCTGTCCCTCTTCTTACATGGTATTCATTTTAAGATCTTTCCCTGTCCTGCGTCTGTCGTTTCTAAGTGCCTTTATTCTTCAGGAAAATAATGGGGGTGCCCACTTTAAATCAGCCAGCCCCCTGCTTAACTGCACCCGCAGTGCAAGTCTCATTAGCATGGAGTTGTATTCCAATCCATGTAAAAGGGTAGCCTGTACTACTTTCCCCATCTCATTTTTGTAACTCATTTTGTGCATGTAACTATAACTCGGAGCTGCTGTAAGGCCTCCAAACGAATGAACTAACGCAGCTTTTCCTGTCTTGATCCTGCCAAGGGCGTTACGTTTTGTCCTTCATAGGCTGCGCCTTAGCCATTGTTGGGACGTACCTGCTGATCACCTTTGGACCGAACAATCATGAAGTCATGACAGGGGAGAACATCAGAAAGCACCTGGTCAGCTGGCCGTTCCTTCTGTATATGGTAAAGTGATCCATTTCATCGAGTCTAATCTATGGTCTTCCTCCTCAGCTCTGTTTCATTTAAAGGCCTAAGCCTTGCTCTGTGGGTTTTTGTGCTTGCTCTGTGGTTAACGTGATTCCTTGATTGAGGTTTCTCAAATCTTGACAACTTGAAGAGGCCTGGGCTTTTGATTCTCAGAATTGTCTGCCTGGGGAATTTGGGGAGAAGGCTTCCACACCTCTTAAAGTTGCCAAGTTTGAAAAAGGCTGATCTAGAGCAGTGGTCGCCAACCCGTGGTCTGCAGCCCACTGGTGGTCCGGGAGAAAATTTTGGTGGTCCGCAGAGAAATGTCACCCCCAGAGCACCCCTCCACAAAGCAATTAATCCAGGCTGCGCAGGAACACAAGGCCCGCAGGAACTCTCCCCGCCCACTCACTCATTACCTGGGAAACTTACCTGCTAAGTTGCTATTTTTCCTTTTTTTTTGACCATCAGCTGTTCTGCTGGAGGAGGTTTAGATTAGCTAGAAAGCAGGAAACCATTGGATTTCTTGCTTTCTAGCTAATCTTTAGATCTTCGGCTCTGCTTTTAAGCACAGCCGAACCTTCCTTAGGACTGAAGCTTCTATTATTCAGTGCAGATTCAGGTACCTGATGGCAGAAAGATAGATCTCTGAGTGAATCTGTGATTCTGTGAGCAACTCAATCTGCCTTCCTGCTTTGCCTGATTTTGGGTAAAAGTTGCTCTTTTTTATAAAAAAAAATCAATATTTACATAAATATTTATAATATTTACATACAAGTCATGCCCAGCCAATCACATGACCACCAAGCCACACCCACAAATTAGGCCACGCCCACAGAACTGGTTATTAAGAAATTTGAATCCCACACCTGCCTCTGTGTGTGTTTGAGAGAAAGAGAGAGGGAAAGGAAGAGGTTAGATCAGATCTCTCTCTCTCTCTCCCACCAACGTCAGCAAGCCACCGTCAGTCAAAATTCATATTAGTGGTCCCTGGGATTTAAAATTATGAGTTTGGTGGTCCCTGAGGTCCAAAAGGTTGGCGACCCCTACTCTAGAGCTTTAGTTTTAACTGGTTTGTTGAGTCACAAAAGCTGAGTTCATATATCAAGTTGAGCCATGAAGCAAGGATGAGCGGTCTCAGAACTATATGCAGTCTGGTGCTGGCAAAAAACAGACAGGTTTTATATCTTCAGAAAGATCAATTCTGAAACAAGGATGACTGTAATTAAAAATAATCAAGAATCTGCCCCAAAGCTTTAAGGAAACAAACAACCCTCCCCACAATACTGCCACCGTCAGCTCAAGGTTTAAGAGTGGTTCTCAGTCATCAAAAAGTGCCCCCTTGCCATAAACTATGATTTGCAAGAAAAGGGGAGACATGATAGCAGTGTTTCAATATCTCAGGGGCTGCCACAAAGAAGAAGGAGTCAAGCTATTCTCCAAAGCACCCGAGGGCAGGACAAGAAGCAATGGGTGGAAACTAATCAAGGAGAGAAGCAACTTAGAACTAAGGAGAAATTGTCTGATAGTTAGGACAATTAATCAGTGGAACAACTTGCCTTCAGAAGTTGTGAATGCTCCAACACTGGAAGTTTTTAAAAAGATGTTGGATAACCATTTGTCTGAAGTGGTGTAGGGTTTCCTGCCTAGGCAGGGGGTTGGATTAGAAGACCTCCAATGTCCCTTCCAACTCCGTTATTCTATTCTAAATCACAATGATGTATTAATAAATTGTATTAAGTCAAACCAATTAGATAACATTATGATTTAACACAGGAGTCCCCAAACTTGGCAGCTTCAAGACTTGTGGACTTCAACTCCCACAATTCCTCCTGAGTTTGAAGATCTCTGATTTAACATGATGTGATCCCAAATTAAGTTTTAGATCTGCAGTTACAATGGATCCCTAGGTGTCCTGAATGGTTCAAGGTTGACTCAGCCATCCAACCTTCCGAGGTCGGTAAAATGACCCAGATGGTTGGGGGCAATAGGCTGACTCTGTAAACAGGTTAGAGAGGGCTGTAAAGCACTGTGAAGCGGTATATAAATCTAAGTTCGATGACTATTGCTGTCCTTACTTCATATCCAGCCTAGAGGGTTGTGTTTAAACATAAGCACTTGGGTTATTTTATTGGTAGCTCTAGTGCAGGAGTGTCAAACTCACGTCGTCACGACAGCATCACGTGATGTATCGGGACTTTTCCCCCCTTTGCTAAACTGGGTGTGGCCAGCATATGACGCATCCGGCCCATAGGCTGGGTGTCAACTCATAAAATATTTCTATGGTCTTTTAGAGTTGCCAACAGAAAGGGAGGGGGGAGCAGTGCGGCAGCTTGCAAAGCGAAATTGCATTCCATAAATGTTTTCAAAGATAGTAACTAGGCGACCAAAGTTTCTGCCACGCAAAATTCTAACTGGAATGCATGATTGATGACTCTTGGCTATGGATGTGTCCCATTGGAGAATATGAATTATGATACACCCAGGGGGTGGAGGGAAAACCAGGGTCAAGGGTGACAATGAATGATGTGTCTCAGAGTTGGCTACACCCAGGCAGTGCCGGACCTTTTAACTCCCAATAAATCCTTTGAAGTTTTGGAAGTTTGGCTCAAGCCTCATGATTTAAATGGGGGTAACTGCCGGAATCCTGACATGGGGAGTTTGACAGCCCTGCTGTAGTGTGTTAGACAAGCCAAGTTGGCCAACTCATTGTAATAATCTAGGGTTTACAAACTACAGAGGATCAGTTCTTGTGTAATTGAGAGACGCTGGTTTAGTGGGGAGGCTATTCACTTTCTGAGCAAAACAGCCAAACATGAGGAATCTGCCAGCAGAAAGAAGAAGCTCAACAAATACGTGTGGCCCCAGAAGATTTCACTGATTTATTTTTTTTAAAAAATGTGTATTCAAAATATGTATCCATTTTGAATAAATAGTTTTAACCAAATCTCGATGTAATAAAACCTGCATAAACCAAGTATATAATTAAAATAATAATTACACAAGATGATGATAATATAATTTTAAATAATAATTACACACAATTATAAGAATATAATTAAAATAATAATTGCTCAGGAACTGAGGCACTGCCTAAAGCTTACAGGGTTATGTTTGCTTGTTCATGAGCAAGATGGCAGACACAGCCATGCCTGCCCAAACATGCTCCCCTCTTCCTCTGTTTCAGGGGCACCAATTGCCTAAGGTGCCTTGTGGGCTGGCAGCACCTTTGAACCCAGGTTCAAAGCAGCTCTCGGCCACAAGAGCTCCCTGGGTGACTTTGGGCCAATCCTTTTCCCTCAGCCTAGTCTGAGCCCAGCTTAGCTCTGCTGTGGTGGTCAGGGTGAAGCTTGGCTCAGGGCATGGTGTATGCGTGGCCCTGAGTTCCTGCAGAAAAGGCAGGACCAGCTTTTAAGAAATACAGGTAGTCCTCGACTTACAACGGTTCAGTTAGTGACCGCTTGAAGTTACAACAGCACTGAAAAAAGTGAGTTAGGACCATTTTTCACACTTCGTTGCAGCATCCCCAAGGTCACATGATTTACATTCGGGATGCTTGGCAACTGACTCACATTTATGACGGTCGTAGTGTTGTGGGGTCACAAGATTCCACTTTGCGACCATTCTGACGAGCAAAGTCAGTGGGGAAGCCAGATTCACTTCACAACCAGATTACTAATTTAACAACTGCAGTGATTCACTTAACAAATGTGACAAGAAAAGTCGTAAAAACGGGGCAAGACTTCACTTAGCAAATTTCTCACTTAGCAATATAAATTTTGGGCTCAGTTATGGTGGTAAATCGAGGACTACCTGCAGATAAAATAAACTGCACTCCACCTAAGCCAAGGGAGTCCAACCATGGCAACTTTAAGACCTGTGGACTTAAACTCCCAGAATTCCCCAGCCAACCATGTTCTAGGACTGTGGTGGCTAACCTTTTTGGGCTCCTGTGCCAAAAATTGTGCATGCGTTTGCACACTTGCACTCACGTGCCAGCATCCAGAAGGCAATGCATGACCCCAGCCTGCTACACATGCGCACGCAATCCCCATGCCGCCACCACCCACCACCCCCTTACCTGCACTGCACCTCACAGCTCATTTCGGCTGGTTTGAGGCCCTTTTCGGCCTCCCAAAGGCTTGAGGAAGACTTCTGCAGGTTTTGCAGACCGAAAACTAGCCCTGTTTAGTCACTTCCGGTATTTTTGGAAAAACAGGAAGTGATGAAACAGGGCTAGTTTTCGGCCTGCAAAGCCTGCAGAAGCCTTCCTCAAGCCTCTGGGAGGCTGAAAAAGGCCTCAAACTGGCTGAAAATCAGCTGTGAGGTGCGTGCTTGCGCAGTGAGGTAAGTTTGCCTGCAGCTTGCGTGCCGGCACAAATGGCTCTGCGTGCCACCTGTGGCACGCGTGCCATAGGTTCGCCATCACGGTTCTAGGTTATGACCTACCTGAAAAAAAGGGACTTATGACCCAGATCTGAAGTCTCAATGGTCATTGGGGGGGAATTCCCCTTCAGACCTGGCTCATAAGTCCTCTTTTTCAGGTAGGTCATAACTTTGAACAGTCCCCACAGTCACATGACTGCATTTTGGTCACTAGGCAACGCGTACAGGTTGTCCTTGACTTACAACAGTTCGTTTAGGTGAAAAAAGTGACTGATGACCATTTTTTTGCATTTACCATTGTAGCATCCCCGTGATCAAAATTCAGATGCTTGGCAACTGACTCATATTATGACGGTTGCATTGTCTTGGGGGAGGGGGTCATGTCAACACCTTTTATGAGCTTTTGAGAAGCAAAGTCAACAGGGAAGCCCGATTCACTTAACAACCGTGTTACTAACTTAATAACTGTGGCAAGAAAGCTTGTAAAATGGAGCAAAATTCACTTAGCAACAGAAATTTTAAGTTGAGGACTACCTGTATTTACGGCTATTTGCAGTGTCCTGTAGTCATGTGACTATATTTTGTGGTGCTTTTGCTAAAAATGGGCACTCCCAGCCCATGGAGAACTTACACTTATGACCACTGTGTTCACTTAATGACTGACACAAAAAAGTAAAAATCATTTTCCCACCATTACAACTTGTGACCCTAATAGGCCTCTTCCAATATGGTTGTAATTCAAGGATTACCTGTACTTGGAATGCAAACTCCCAGTTCCCAGATTTCTGGGGAACTAAGGCAGGAGGGACCCCCTTTTTCATTTGCAAAAGGGGGAGAGGTCTCTTCAGCCTGCAAGGGCAAGAATGTGAAGAGGGGGAAAAAACCTGGAACCCTAGCTGTCAGGATTCTGGCAGTTACCCCAATTAAACCATGACTCTCGAGCCAAACTTCCAAAACTTTAAAAGGATGGATTGGGAGTTAACATGTCCGGCACTGCCTGGGGGTAGCCAACTCTGAGACACATCATTCATTGTCACCTTTGACCCTGGTTTTCCCTCCACCCCCTGGGTGTATCATAATTCATATTCTCCAATGGGACAGATCCATAGCCAAGAGTCATCAATCATGTTCTCCAGTTAGAATTTTGCATGGCAGAAACTTCAGTCACCTAGTTACTATCTTTGAAAAGCTATGTATAGAATGCACTTTCTATTTCCAAGCTGCCGCGCTTTCAAACCCCTCCCACCACCACCTTTCTGTTGGCAACTCTGAAACGACCATAGAAATATTTTATGAGTTGACATTAGCCTTATTTCAAACCAAACCCAGTGTCCTTTCTCTGTTCTCTTTCTTTAGCTGGTGGAGATCATTCTGTTCTGCCTGCTTTTATATTTCTACAAGGAGAAGAAAGCAGACTATATTGTGGTGATTCTGCTTCTGGTAGCCCTCCTTGGTAAGTCTCTTCTCCTCTTTCTCTTTACGTAAGGTTGGTTTCACACACTGGATTGTTAAACCTTGGCCTCAGATTCGCAAAGAAGCAAGTTCGTGCATGTGGTATGTGTGTGGGATTTCATCGCCATTCAGCTTTCCAGGTGTTTTGTAGTCTTCATTTTCCAGGAATCCTGATCCAAGACCCCTGGAGGAGTCAGACTTTATGTGTTTATTTATTTATTGGTTTTCAAGGCTGGTTCCAAAAAAGGCTCTGAGCCACCGGGAAGATGGCTGCCTGGACGAAGCCCCATGAAAAATTATCCTGATAAAAAAATAAATTCATCAAGGGCTGAGTTGTTGGAAAGAGATTAATAAGTCAAGCTCTTGTTCCTGTTGATGGCAATTCCCATTGCAGGTACTCCTCGACTGACGACCACAATTGAGCTCAAAATTTCTGTGGCTAAGTGAAACATTTGTTAAGTGAAATTTCACTCTATTTTGTGACCTTTCTTGCCACTGTTGTTAAGTGAATCACTGCAGTTAAGTGAATCTGGCTTCCCCATTGACTTTGCTTCTCAAAAGGTTGCAAAAGGGAATCGCGTGACCCCAAGGAGACACTGCAACCGTTATTAAAATGAGTCAGTTGCCAAGCATCAGAATTTTGATTAGTGAGGATGCTGCAATGGTTGCAAATGGGAAAAATGGTCATAAAGTCACTTTTTTCAGTGCTGTTGTAACTTCGAACGGTCCCAAACGAACTATTGTAAGTCAAGGACCACCTGTACATATGACTGTTGCAGCCTCCCCATGGCTACATGATCAAAATTCAGACTCTTGGCAATTGACTCATATTGTTCTGACCCAACCGGGTTCCCAAAGAGCAAACACAGACAAAGGCAGCAGCCCCCACCTTTTAAGGTTTAATAACGAATTCTGTTCCTTTAAAGGTAAAAGGCTGCTTTCCACTAATTAGCTCCGACAAGAAAGAGCCTTCCAAGTTGTTTGTCAATGATGCCAAAAACCTAGAGATAAGAACTAATTTACAAGATTCTCCAAACACGAACTAAGATGTCCACCAGTTGAGCTTCAGAGATTCTTTGCTGTCTGCAAAGAACGCTTTTCCAAACCTGGCTTTTATCCTCTTGAGGGAGGGGCCGTTACCTTGCAGCCTTACTCCCGAGTCGCCTGTGCTGCTGTAATTGTTCTTTCCTCCAAGCAATCCTTTGAGCACATGCACTTGGCACAGGCTCCTCAGGAACCTCCTCATCATTGCTATCAGCCCACACAATCTCTGAAGGCAGCACTCCACTCCCTGATGGTCCTGGCTCCCTCATCTCAGTCCTTGCTCTCCTCAGCCATCTGCACCTGCTGCCGGCTAACCGCAACACATATTTATGACGGTTGCACTGTCCCATGGTCACATGATTCCCTTTTGCGACCTTCTGATAAGCAAAGTTAATGGGGAAGCCAGATTCAATTAACAGCTGTGTTCCTAACTTAACAACTACAGTGATTCACTCAACAACTGTGGCAAGAAAAGTTGCAAAATGAGGCAAAACTCACGTAACCCATGTCTCGCTTAGAAACAGAAATGTTCGGCTCAATTGTGGCTGTATGTCGAGGACTGCCTGTAATGTATTTCGTTCGCCGGTGTTGTTACTCCTGAACAGGGGGGGTCAAACTCAAGGCCCAGGGCCCAGATCCAGCCTGTGGAGTACTTAGATCTGGCCCATGAGGCCACCCTGGAAATAGCGAAGGACCGGACTGCAACGCCTCTGCCAGTGAAAATGCAGCCCTCCCGAGCACCGTTTTTGCTGGCAGAGGGTTTCAGGAGACCATCCCAGGCAAAAATAGAACCTGGGAGCCTGTGGCGGGATTCAAAAAGTTTTACCACCGGTTCAGTGGGCGTGGCTTTGCAGGTGTGCACACCCTTTGCGTGCGTACGGGCTCGTGCCAAACATGCCCTTTGCACAGGCGCGGAGGCATTCCAACTCACCTCCTGCAAGCCTGCACGATCCCGGTCGCTTCAGCAGCTGCCGCGTGGCACTATTCTGTACCACGCAAAGCAGCTGCGCTCCAAATTCAGAGGATAAAGGTGAGTATGGGAGCCCAGGCGGGTGGGTGGGCCCAACAGCAGAGTGGTGGAGAGAACCGGTTTGGTCTCTGCTACTCATCGCCGCTACCAGCTAGGCAGAACCAGGCCTAACCAGTAGAATACCACCACTGCCGGGAGTCCATTTTCTCTGGCAGGCGCCCCCGAAATGAGTGATGTCAAAATGGCCACACCCACCCCAGCCCCCCAACATCAAACACAACCCTGATGTGGCCCTCAATGAAATCAAGTTTGACAACCCTGCTCTTGAGCAAAACAAGGCTTGTTACCTTGGCGGTTTTTCAGGTTCCATGACTGTCGTTACCGTCAAAGCCGTTGCGGGCATGATCGTGGTTTCCATTCGGGGGAATATGCAGCTGGGCTACCCTATCTTTTACATCATGGCCGTGTGCATGGTGGCGACAACAGCCTTTCAGGCAGAGTAAGTAGAACAAAGCTTGCTTGGTTGCTTCTTACTTCCTTTCATTTCTTTCCTTCCTTCCTTCCTTTTCTTTCTCCCTAAATGTGTATTTTCTTCCTGCAGCTCGCCACCAAATGTCAAGGTAATTCAAATTTAATTAAAATGAATTATAGATCAAAAAGAGAGCCTGTGCGGCAGGTAGCGCTGGAAACTAGGTAATTGGATTCTTGTTGCTGTTTCTGACCAGAGATGGGCCTTTTAGTAACAATTTGAATAATTTCTTGTTCTCAAAAAGCTTCAGTGGAAGGGGTCATTTGGGAACACACAGTTAAATGCCAGCTTCCCACACTTGTTGCATCTTGTGTGAATTGCTGGAAGTGTGCTTGGAGGGATGGAGATGCGAAGCATCCTTCCTTTTACAAATAATAAGATATTTTTTTTTTTCTGGATCTTAAGGTTCCATTTGTAATCATCATAGTTGGTAGCCAAAGCTATACTTTGGTAGAGCAACTGAACAGGACTGGTACAGACTTCAATGGACAGGACTGTAAAAAAAAAAATTGCAACCCACCTGCCTTCCATAGAAGACCTGTATGTTGCATGGGTCAGAAGGAGGGCTGAGAAAATATCTGCAGATCCCTCGCATCTTGGACATAAGTTGTTTCAACTTCTCCCCTCAGGACATTGCTATGGGGCATTGCATGCCAAAGCAACTAGATACAGAGACAGTTTTTCCTCCTTGCCATCATTCTGCTGAATTCCCATAGCTCTATTCTCCTCTCTTCTCTTCTATTCTATTCTATTCTATTCTATTCTTTCATTCTATTCTATATTCTATTCTAATCTATTATTCTATTTTCTCCTATTGTTTCTTTCTTATTCTATTCTATTCTCTTCTCCTATTCTCGTCTTCTTTTTTCTATTCTATTCTATTTTCTCCTCTCCTCTCCTCTCTATTCTATTCTATTCTATTCTATTCTATTCTTTCATTCTATTCTATATTCTATTCTAATCTATTATTCTATTTTCTCCTATTGTTTTCTTCTCTTATTCTATTCTATTCTCTTCTCCTATTCTCGTCTTCTTTTTTTCTATTCTATTCTATTTTCTCCTCTCCTCTCCTATTCTATTCTATTCTATTCTATTCTATTCTATTCTATTTTCTTCTCCTCTCCCATTCTATTCTATTCTATTCTATTCTATTCTATTCTATTCTATTCTATTTTCTCCTCTCCCATTCTATTCTATTCTATTCTTTCTATTCTATTCTATTCTATTCTATTCTATTCTATTTCTTCTCCTCTCATTCTATTCTATTCTATTCTATTCTCATTTTCCTCTCCTCTCCTCTCCTATTCTATTCTATTCTATTCTTCTATTCTATTCTATTCTATTCTATTCTATTCTATTCTATTCTATTCTATTCTATTCTATTCTATTTTCTTCTCCTCTCCTATTCTATTCTATTTATTCTATTCTATTCATGAATCAAAAAGTCAAAACAGTGACTTACGACCAATGCTCACACTTATGACTATTGCAGCATAGGATCAAAATGTGGGCATTTGACAAATGGCAGTGTGTTTACAATAGTTGTCCTGGGGTCATGGATCCTTATTTGCATTCTTCCCAACTGGGAAGCAAGCAAAGTCAGTGGGGGGTGTCAGATTCAATTAACAACCACAAGATTGTCTTAATAGCTACAGTGATTTGCTTAACAACTGAGACAAAAAAAGGTCATAAAATCCAAGTGCACTGTCACTTAATCATCTTGCTTAGCCAGGGAAATTCTGGTCCCATGGCTGGCTGGGGAATTCTGGGAGTTGAAGTTCACACATTTTAAAGTTATGAAGATAGGAAAACATTCTACCCCATTTGCTTGCTTTCTGGAGCATTTGATGTCTATATATGTACTACCCCAAAAGGAGAATATTTGTAGCTCAGGGTTGAGATTATGGGTCCTTGATGCTCTCTGAGATTGGTTGTTTTCTTGCAGACATTTAATTAGAACAGTTAATCAGTGGAACGACTTGTCTCCAGAAGTTATAAATGCTGCAACACTGGAAGTTTTTAAGAAGATATTGGACAATCATTTGTCTGAAATGGTATAGAGTTTCCTGCCTAAGCGGGGGGTTGGACTAGAAGACCTCCAAGGTCCCTTCCAACTCTGTTATTCTATTTGTGATTTGAAATTACCCAAACTAGGCAACACTAGCAGCACTGATTATCTAGTTTGGGTAATGAAATGTCTACAAAAGATATCCATGAAGCTCAGAGGATACCAAGGACCCCTCGTTATAAAATATTACCTAGAAATTTTGGAATGAGCTGAAATTTCGCCAGGCAAATCTACTTGTTTTGCCAACGAGATCAACAGCTGAATCTCAGACTGGTGATCCTGTTTTTGGTTCATGATTTGTAAATTTCCCTTTCTTTGTGCCGAAACATCTTCAGCTTTTTGTGAAATGTTTTGTTACTTATTTATGGGCAGTGTTGTCTGATTTTTTCCCCCCTCCACTAAATTTATTTTTCTCCTAGGTTTTTAACCCAAGCTTCCCAATTGTATGATGTATCCCAGATTGCCAGTGTGGGTTATATCCTGTCTACTGTAATAGGAATTACGGCAGGTAGGTGTATATTGGTGCATTAAAATGATGGAAGGAGCTGATCAGCAAATAACCTCTTTCCATCACCGAGAGAAGGTCCCTGACTTAACGCTTACCTTGAAATATGTATTTTAGTGCTTAAAACGAAATTGCCTACAATGATAACAAGAAACTGTTTTTCCCAGTGAGAGACACATTTCAAATTAAGTCCAGGTTTCTGGTGCTAAACAAATCTTCTCTGCCATTGAGTTTGATTTCACTACTGTACATATCCAACAGAGGAGTCACTTCTTCGGCATAGTTGAGTTTTGTACCCACCACAGTTCTAATCCGCTAGGAAAAGAATACCCAGAAAGAAGTTACTGTACTTATTTAAACATGTAAAGCAGGGGTGTCCAATCTTGGCAGCTTTAAGGCTTATGGACTTCGACTCCCAGAATTCTCCAGTCAGCAAGGCTGGCTGGAGAATTCTGAGAGGCGAAGTCCACAAGCCAGAGTTGCCAAGAATGGATACCCCTGGTTAAAGAGTTTAAACCGGATCTAGATGTCAGTGCTAGGACTTGTTTTTGTAAACTTTTAATTGAAATCACATAAGAGAAGTTTTCATTTGTCTTTTAACACCTGTAATTAAATATCTTTTAAAAATATGAATTCGGTACACTTCTGAAATATTAATTTTTAAACTAATTTTTAAACAATTAAATTGAGTTTGACACCCCTGCTCCATGGGATGATTCCCATTTCTTCTCTTAGTAGCTCAGTTGGCCAGCTTTTGAGTTATAAAAATATAATCTATCCACGCATCAATTCTGTCTCCTTAGATACATTTTTTTGTTTATGCTATTAACTTTGTTTTAAAGGAGGTTCTATTTGTAAAGGCTTCTTTTCTTTTCAGGTGCAACTTTTTATTTGGACTTTATTGCAGAGGATGTTCTCCATATTTGTATGTTTTGTTTGGGGTAAGTTCCCAATACTGATCTAACTGGTGGGCTTTGGGTACTACCCTGTGTCTCTTGCATTTCCTTTTTCTCTGCTTGGCAGGTTTGTTCTTTTTAATGTATGATGGCTATTGGAAGGCTACTTTGAGCACCTTCCATCTCAGAATGGTGGGAAACCAGGGGTGGGTTTCTACCGGTTCTGTCCACCTCTGTAGAACCGGTAGCTCTGAAGAGCAGCAGACATAGAACCGGTCCTATGTCTGCTGATGTTTTGGTCACCCGCCCACCTGGGCTCTTACCTGATCTTTATTTCCTGATTTTTCAACTTCAGCTACCGAACGAGGAACAGCTGCAGTTAAAAAAGCAGGAAAAGAGGGCTGTTTCAAAGACTGCTTCTCTGCACGCAGCGTGCTGATGACGATTTACAGGCGCGCGGCTCGCAGCGTGCAGGGAAGCTTGTAAATCCTGAACCGGTAGTTAACCTGTCGTATCCCTCCCATGTGGGAAACAGTGTCATTTTTAGCTTACTAATCATTTTTAGCATACTAAAAACACAGTCTGAGGGCTGCTAGTTGCCCACTCTTTGCTAGTAGTTTTGGAGCATTTGTGGATGTATTCTTGATTGCCTGAAAAACGTCTAATGCAGTGACAGCAAACCTATGACACACGTACCAGAGGTGGCACGCATAGTCCTCTCTCTGGGCATGTGAGCCGTCACCCCAGGTCAGCTCTGCCATGCTTGCATGCGCACCTCCCGCCTGCCAGCTTTTCTTCAGTCTCTGTTGCGCATGCACAGGGCACGTGCGGGGGAGCGCATGTGCAGGGTGGGGCACATGCATAGGGGTGTGTGCATGCATGTGCTGGAGTGCGGGGTGCATGTGCGGGAGATAGGACACAGGCGCGGGAGGCGCACGCACATTGCATTTTGGCGATGCATGCACGCCAAAACTCTTGGGAGTTTTCAATTCAATTCAGTTTATTACATAGACCAGGAACCAGAACAAATAAACTGAATTGTCTGGAGTTTTCTGGAGTGGGAAACTCTACCCCAGTCCCTGCCCAGATTGCAGTGCTGGATACAATCAGAAATGCGTACAGGTAGTCTTCATTAATGGCTTGAATTGGACTAGACAATGAAGTTATAAATTGAAAAATCACCTGACGGTGCCAATTTGCGATGGCAATTCTGATTGTTGTTGCTATGCAACTTCTGTGCAGGCATTAAATGCAACATCACATGACATCACTTGCAACTTCCTTCCCCTGTTGATGTTGCTTATCAGAATCCACCAGTGAAGCTTGCCAATGGTGATCCCAGGACTCTGGGGCGCTGCAACCATTATAATTGTGTGCCTGTTGCCAAGCGCTCAAATTGCGATCACGTGGCTGCAGGGACGTTGTGACAGCTGCAAGTTTGAGCCGTACGTCTCTTTGGTTGCTGAATGAATGGTTGCTAAGCAAGGGCTGATTATATTTTGCCTCTCTTGGAAACCAAATCAATGTAATATTTGATGGTAATTAAAGCTTAATTTGTCCGCAGTCAAAGAATCTCAGCAGCTGAGTGGCAATCTTAGGAGTTAAGGTCATCTTTCCTCTTGACCGAAAAGTGCAGGCTTTATATTTGCCTGGATAGTCCTGAGAAAGTGTGGGGAGCAGGGTCTGCAGAAGGGGAAAATTGTGAGGATAGACTGATAAAGGGAGGAGTGTCAGGACAGAAGCCTCGTCCTTTTGTGCGTGCATTGTGATGCCACACCATGCATGGGGCGGGACTTATGTATCAGCCTTGGTAAACCATATTTTATTTGGAAGCTTCGAGGCTGCCACATTTAGTGCCTGGGAATTTGGGAGGGGGGATTTCATAGAGTGGTAGAAGATTGGACTCAACAACATTCTTTCTCAGAAAGTCAAGGACATGTTACCCTGCACCTGGAGGGGAGTGGCTGGAGGAATTTCTCCAGTTGGGACGATGCTTGATTGGGCCATGTGATCGACCGGTGGGTGCAGGGCATGGGCTTTTGATTTTCAATTGGGAAGGGAAGATCCGGAACTCTCAGATTCGGGTTTTCCCAGATGTGGCAACGTGACACTCTAATAAAATGGAGCTTTGAGGAAATGCTTGTCTCGGAGTTTATTGGGTTGGAGTTGGTTAGTTGGAGCGCTGACATTATGCTGCATTGCTGGACACCACTGCATATGGAAAAGGTTGTCAGTTCAGAATTGGGATGTCAAAGGGACTGCTTAGGGGTGGAGATGCCTAGGGGGCCTTCTTCCTGGAGAGAAGTCATGGGAGCAGTGAATCTCTTCACCCTTCTTTCCTCTCCTTGTATTCTGCCTTACCACTGCTCTTAAAAATAAGACAGGGGAAATAGTACCGATGGTAAAAGGAGCCTTGGGTGCAACCCCAAAACAACCAGAGCACCACTTGAACACCATCGGCATTGACAAGTTCACCATCAGTCAATTGCAAAAGGCAGCTTGACTTGGAACAGCTGACATCCTGTGATGATACTCTTAATACTATTAACAGCACTTGCCTATCTCAGCTCCATAGAAAGGACTCAAAAGGTAGTTAAAATGCCAAATCTAGGCTAAACATATGGCTGACTATGCAGTCAGCCATAATAATAATGACGTCCTCATTCCTGCAACGTCTCCTGGTGCTGTTCTTTCCCTTGAGAATTTATGTTGAGGTAGAGAAGTCTCGTTGCACAACTATTTTAAGTGAGTAAACAAGATCTGGGTAAATCTCTCAGAGGGTTAGAAGGGCACTTCAGCTCTCTCTGTGGCTTTGGAAAGAACTAAATTTAGTTAGAACTATTTTTGATGTTCCTGCTCTTCACAGATGTTACACTTCAAAAGTGTCTGGAAATGTTTACTTTGCCCCATGAACTGAAGTAGCACATAGACTGAGGACTTACTTTCTGTGAGGTCAGATGTGTAGCTAAGACTTTTTAATGTCAGCCATGTTTTCTCTTACATATGTTAATTTAAATTTCTTTATCTTGTCCTTTTAAACTCTCTTTCAGATGCCTCATTGCCTTTTTAGGTGTCTTTCTGATCACTAAAAACAAGAGGAAATGTGTCTTTTTTGAGCCTTACATCTCCATGGATGCCATGCCAAGTAATTTTAAAATCTAGTACCTTTTTAATAAGCAGGGAAAACTGACAGGCTGTTGAAAAAATTAGTCTATCCCAACACTTCACCTCACTTTATTATTTGGTTGTACCACTTGCTGTAGATCAGGTACAAAAACGGGGCATTTAAGCAATATGGAAGAACCCGTATCTTGATCATGGTTATATTGAAAGTATGTCATCAATGTTCTTGGTTTTTATTTATGTTATTTTTAATGTTGATCGCTTCCCTGGTTTATTCTCCTTTTCTCCTATTTTAACAGCTGTCCAGAGTCTTATATATGAGATGGGCGGCCTAGAAATGAGTGTATTAAATAAGTACTTTTTCAGAGTCTGCTTTTATCCATTTTAAATTTAATTTTGTAGTACTGAAGGAGAAATTTCCTTTAGGTCTTGTAGAGGATTAAAACATTAACTCACCCCTCAAGAATCTTGAAAGACCTCAAAGATTTGGACCTTGTCCCCCATTCAATGTGGAGATGATATTATTATTATTTTATTTTTATTTTATTTGTTTGTCGACCATCTTGCCGCAAGGCATACTATATCATGCAAAGACCAGTTCGGTCATAGAATTGCAAATATGGCCCTGAGGACCAAATGTAGCATTCTAATTTAAGAAGGGGGTCCATATCGTGGATATTTCAATAGCAGTGTTTCTCAACCTCAGTCTCTTGAAGATATGTGGACTTCAACTCCCAGAATTCTGTGTCTTCAAACGTCCCAGGTTGAGAAACACTGTCCTAAATTAATCCGATCCTGCTGCCATCCAATGTGATGCAACTCTGGTTCCCAGACCGGCTAAGTCTCAGAATGTAGGCTTTGAGATCAAAACTTTAGAACAGCGTTTCTCAATCTTGGTAGCTTTAAGATGGATGGACTTCATCTCCCAGAATTCCCCAGTCAGTTTGGTTGGGTTACTGGGAAGTGACAAGTTAAAAGACAGCAATTGAATTTTTCTCTGGTTTTCAAACCCCTCCACCTTTGTCCTTCCCTCGACCTTCAGGCATGCAGAATCTCCACGACAACGGAACTGCAGTTCAACCTGAACTAAAGCCTTCTTTTTCCTATGGTGCCCTGGAAAACAACGATAGCATCTCCGAAATGTATACTCCTGCTACATTAACCGTTGTCCAGGAAGAACATGCTTCTTGTCGGATCATGTCACACAGCAAAAGCGAGTGAATGCTCTTTGGAGAAATACTGTAGGTGTGATTGTCTATTTATTACCCCCCCCCCCCTTTTCTGTTATTTCATTCACTGAGCCCAGAAGGCAGCTGAAGTAGGGATGAACTCATATGATAATTCTAAAGAAATACTGATAAAGGATCACGTACCTGCAGATACAAAAGTATTCCATGGTAAACTGAATTGCATTGGAATCTGAACAGCTCCATCATTGCAAACTCAGAAGGCATTTGAAGTAGCTAAACAGACTGCACTCCGGTGACTATAGACGCTCTAGTATAACAGAAGCTGTGGTTTCCTTGGGATAACCAGGGATTGTATATCTTTTTAAAAACTGGAAGAATGGCATTCTCCAAGAGATACGTATTAGGGATACTCCATACTGAAAACTAATTATTTCCTCTTTTTCTGTTGGCATGGCTAACCGGAGATGCATTGATGCAGTTCACTAGTGTGTCCCCTGTTTTACTTAGTATATCTTGTTCTCCTAAACCTGGGAATTGGGAGGCAGGATATATTCTAGTATTCTGTTACCCTGGTCAAAGGGTTTAGTCAACAGTTCAACTTTTTTCCCCATGAAAACTATGCAATTGAAGACATATCGCCACTGAGAACTCGTATCTCTCGGATCAACACACCATGACAGCGTTGGTCTGCAACCCCCGGTGGAGAATGTGATGACGTGTTTTGCTAACCAAAGACCACCATCTTGAAATCATGTTTGTGCTTTTAATAGTTGTCCTGGAAATGAAATTCTAGATTGTAATGTCCTTTGTATTAGGCCTAGTTTCATATTTAGCAGGTTTGAGTTAATACAGGATGAATTGCATCATTTCATAGTAATGGTTGGAGACTGCCATTGAATGTTTTTTATGCGGATTAAAAATACTTCCCTGCAAATAGAAAGAAAGCCAGCTTCTGCAGATGCCCTTGAGTTGTGACGAAAACCACCTTCCTTCTTTCCTGTGTGTGATACTTTATGTTTATGTGCAGCAATTATTTAAATGGAGGAGCATTTAAAAATATGCTGGTGCTTCAACTTCCAGTCAACAATGCTGCAACCTATTTTGCTATCTCTGGCTACTTTGCCCACAGGAAAAGACATTGATTTCCTGCAGGTTTTTGTTTTTAATTTGTACTGTATCAGGGTTCTATCTGCTTCTTCTGTGCAGCAGATGACAACAATTAGACAACCTTGGCTGATCTTAAAAAGCTAAGCTCTGTTAGATGTGATTTTGTATTGAGGATGGATGACCAGTGGGAAAATCCCCAGTTGCAGGGTGTACTGGGAAATGTAAGAAGCATCTCAGAAAATGCAATCCCTACTCTTTTCCATAATGATGTCAGGTTTCTGGTGGTTGCCAGTAGAAATGAATAGATTTTAACCCTGGTTTTGTGGAAGAATTAACATGAATGTAAACCTTGCTGCAGTTTTCAACGGCCCTGTGGAGTCTAAATGGAGGATACTCAGGTATTTGGACCACTTTCACAGAGTAATTTGCACTTAGGATCCATGAAGATCCATGGGCAATATGAAATAAAGCAGTGTTTCTCAACTGACAGGTTGAAGATGCGTGGACTTCAGCTCCCAGAATTCCCCAGCTGGTTAGGGAATTCTGGGAGCTGAAGGCCATACATCTTAAGGTTTCCAAGATTATTGCTCTGATATATTCTCTTCTGGAGATACCTGTAGGAAATCAAATTTCTTCCCATGCCATCACATCTTCCCCAATATCAAACAAATATTTAGGCATAAATGCAAAGGGGAAAAAAGCTTCCTGGCTTATTGACTCTTCTTGTGAAGACAGACAAGGTCCTTTTCAGAATGCTAGCCAACGTTCTTCTCTCACTGATTTCTGAGGATGTCAAACATGTCTTGACTGAGTGTACTGTCTTCACCATGGTATGTGTAAATAAAGCTTTATGACACAAAGATGGAGAATGGCATCTTTTGTTCAAAGGAAGCTTTCCGTCAGGTGGGTGGGGAAATAAATTGAATAAGAAGCCACCTTGAAGACCATGTATGGGTGAAAAGGCAGGATATAGGTATTTAATGAAATAACTAGGTCTCAACTTGAAACCACAATTGGATCCAGAATTTTCATTGCTAATCAAGGTGGCTGTTAAGGAAGTTATACCAGATTTTACAACTTTTTTGCCATTGCTATTAAGTGAATCGTGTGGTCATTAAATGAATCCAGCTTTCCCCATTGACTGCTTGTCGGAAGCTGGCTGGGAAGGTCAGAAAAGGTGATCATAAGACCCTGAAACCATTGTAAATGCATGTTCTGACCAAGGCTTCCTGAGACCATAACACATAGTCAAAATAACTCTTGTTTTATTTTAACGCTGGGAATTATGTTCCTTCCCAGCCCATAACGAGTCCAAACAGTCCCTCGAGATAAGTGCCCACCTTCCTCTCTGAATTGCTGCCAACAGCTAAAGTGCCAAATTAACTGTAAAAAAACAACTGAAGTACAAAGTCCACACAGAGCTTCAAGGATTAATCCAAACAGAGTGAACGACTTTGCTTCCTGCAAAGGTTTCTCTACCTTTGCCTGTCCTTTATACCTTAGGGGAGGGGCAATCACCTCCCGGCCTTACTCACGAGTTGCCCCCTTTGTCTCAGTTGCTCTTGCTTTCTAGCAGCTCTGTGCACAGGCGCACTGGGAACAGGCTCCTCTGGGTCCTTGGCCTTGCTGCTGCCAGACTCCAGAGGGTCCAGAGTCAGCACATAACTCCCAGATGGCCCTGGCGCCATCTCTGCATCGGACGCAGGACCCTCGTCCAAGTCCTTCCCAGACTCCTGGACTGGCCCATGTTATTCCCCACTGTCCAATTCCTGCCGTCCTCACAGGCTGCCGACGAACCGCAACAATGCATGCTGGTAGCCAAGCACCCAAAATTTTATTATGTGAGCGTGGGGTGTGCTGCACAGGACATAAATGCAAGGATTCGTTGTAAGTCACTTTTTTTTCAGTGCCGTTGTAACTTTGAACAGTCACTAAACACAGGGTTGTAACTGAAGGACTACCTGTAATGAAAGCAAGCACAAGGGGAGATTTTTGCTGAAGGCCAGTGACACTTTAGTGCGCAGGTGTCAAACTCGTGGCATCACATTGACATCATGTGATGTATCACAATTATTTCCCCCTTCGCGGAGCTGGGGGGTGGGAGTGGCCTGCAGGCGACGGAGTGGCCTGCAGGCCACCAGTTTGACACCCCTGCTGCTTAGTGGAAGCAGATCAACATAGGAGTGTTGTATTCCATATTTGTAATGTTGACACACAAAACCTTGAGATAGAAGGGACTTTGAACATTTACCAATCTTGACTGCATATGGCTCATTGTAATTCATACCCAAAAGATATAACACCAAAGATCTTAACCAGGCAGCTTGCATGAACCAATTACCTAAGTCCAGGTGGAACATCTATCACAGCCTATAAGGAGGAAGTGTCTTCATCCATTTCCCACAAAGGATGGGTCAGGTGTCTTTTTGCCTATAGGTGGCAATCAACACCCTACATAAAGATAGAGGGGCAGCTGCCCAGCCCTGCTAAGGGTACCTGGCATTTTCAGGGGAAGGAAGGGGATGCACACTGGCCACTCCTACCGAAAATGTACAAGAGGTGGGGTAGTTCTCTATGCAATGGGTAGAATACATGGGGCATTCTCATTCTGCCTCCTACTACTTCAAAAGTGGTTGTTTAGTTGTTACCTAATTTAGATAGCAACCCTGAATACAGTTTATTAAATCAAGATTTATTGAATGCACCGGTTATCTTGCATTTCTAATCATCACAGCAAATACTGGTTTGGAAACATGCTAAGCCTTCATCCTCTGAATGAATGCAAAATGTAAGATGTGGCTGACATGTTAATGAAACTGATGGTGGCACTGACAGATGCTTGAGCTAAGCAGTTGTTAAGGGAGATTTTTTAAAATAGAAGTTTTGTCAGGTCCGTCTTGTTCAACACTAAAGCATACAGATTGGAAGGCTTATAGCTAATATTTTTAATGCAGTTGAGCTGTTGAGTCGAATCTGCCAGTGAAATCTTGCCAACATAATTAACATTCTATGGATTTTATTCCATGGAAGCAAATAGAAATTAACTTTGAGAACATTTATATTTGGGTATTGAATTACCAGTCAGGAAAAAAAAGGCAGCGGGAGCCAACTGTCTGATTATGGACTTGATTTGTTGAGGGCGGCAACAAGCTGGATATGAATGGAAAAATACAGGAATTGGAGAAGAAACTGTAAAAGGCACCTGTAAGCCAATATCTTTCTACATTAAAAAGTGGAACAAGTCAATTATGCAATCCTAACTAACAAATTGTACAAATTAACCAAACTGCCCCCTCAGAAAAAGAATAGCCTGCAGGTGAATTTAGCTATAGTCTATGATTTGTAGAACAAAGACTGGTTTCAAACTGCATGCTGAGCTATCCTAGAAAATTGAAAGCTCAGCCGTTGTGAATAGGAATCAGTTGGACCAAATCACATTTACAGCTGACAGTCATGAAAAGTAGCACTGGGATTGCTACAATACATCTGGTAATCCAATTAAAAGGTTGTGGGTTAAGTTTATCCTCTTTAGGAACTGGACGTATTATTTTCTGTATACAGACTAATGTAGCTTCATTTATTTATTTATTAACTTCAACCAGCCTGAGGACCTCGCCGAAACATCGCCAAGATACTCTTAATCTTACACGGGAAAAGACCCGAACACACCTAGACCTACATACCTGTACCCATGAAAATCTATGAATATATATATATATACATGTACATGTACATATACATACATACATACATACATACATATATATATATATTTGTTTTCTTAAGTTTTCGCGGGTACTTACATGTATGGTATTCAGCTTTGTTCGGGTATTTTCCCACGTCATTATAGTTGTGCTTTTAAAGCTGTAGCAACGTTTCGGCAGAATCTCATCTGCCATCATCAGGCTTCTGTATTGTGTTCGTTTGTATGTTCGTGTGTGTGTGTATGTATGTATGCATATGGTATTCAGCTTTGAATACAATATATTTTTGATTCGTCAATCATTTCTCTTTATCTAACTTTGGGACTGCCAAAATTGAGAAACACTGATGAACGGCGATACATTAGCCACATTACGGCTTGAGGTTGGCTGTTTAAATTAGAGCTGCCCAGCTCTTGGCTGCCATCTAGAGGTCGTGTAGGTTTTTGACAGCCCGAAACGCCATTCTTCCACTTGAGTAATGAGGCTCATTCCGCCGCCGGTCTTCCGCGGTCGAGAGATTCACTTCCGGGTTAGATATTCCCCCCTAGCCGGCTCGCGACCGGAAGAGGGAGAGGGGCGTCGGCGGTTGCTATGGGGGATGAGGGAGGCGTAAGCGGGGGCGCGCGGCCGGGCTCGGGGGCGCGCGCGCTGCGCTCGCCGAGTCCTCCGTCAGCCCCGCAGGAAGGGAAGGAAGGAGGGAGGGAGGGAAGGCGGACGAGTCGGCCGGGCGGCCGCAGAGGCGGAGAGCTGAGGCAGTTCTTGAGGCGCTCGCGCTGCCCCGCGCCTGGCTTCGACTTGGCCGGGAGACGGTGGCCGTCGCCGTCGCCGCTTCCCGAAGGTGAGCGAGGGAGAGGTGGGGACGCAGCCCGGTGACCCCGCCGGCTTTGCCCTTCGCGACCCCCGCCGCTCCTGGGAGCCCGTGGCGCCTCCCGGCCTCCCGCTTTTCTCCTTTCCCCCTCGGCTTGTGGGGGGCCTCCCGCCGGCCGGCTTCCCTCCCTGAGGACCGGTTGCCTCCCCCTCCCCCGCTGCAGGTTTCGGGGCGGGGGGGAGGGGGTGTCTCCTCCTCCGTCGTCGTCCCCACAACAACCCCGTGAGGTGGGCCGGAGCTGAAGAGAGCCCGACTAGCCCAGCGGGGGTCTTAGGAGCTTCCTCGGCGGATAACTCCCGCCGCCTTCCAGTCGGGCCATCCTTGCGCAGCAGTCGCCGTGCAGGGAGGGGAGCCTCCCTGGGCAGGAGTCGTATACCTCACCCGGCTTTTCTTCCCTGCAGGTGCTGCTGCTTCCCGGAGGCCCAGGGATGGAGAGGGGGCTCCTGGGGTGACCGATCTGAATCCTGCCCCCAAACCTTAGACTCTGTATTCCCCTTTTCTTCCGTTTCCAGCTTCGCTCTTTGGAAATGCATAGTCAGCTAACCCGAGAAAAGATACCTTTTCAACCCCACCATTTACTCCTTCCATTAAAAGCTGAGGGCTGGGGGGGAACACGGAGCTGCCCTTTTGCTGACTGTGTGGTCACCAACCCCCCTCCAACATTGCCAGGAGTTAGGAAACCTCTCCTCCTCCTCTTAGGGTCTCTTGTTCACCTCCCTCTCTTGCCCTTTCAGTATTTGGGGATGGATGGATGGGGGGGGGGGTTGCTCCACTTTCTCATTCTTTTTTTTTTTTAAATGCCTGTTTCTTCTTCTTCTGCTTGGCATTTCTTACTTTCCCATGCTCTCCCGCTCCTAAAGCAAAGCGTTGTTGGATCCGGCTCCACGAGTAGTCCTTATTTAGCCACCGCCTTTGGGATGGGTTACTCGGTTTTTAAGTGAAGCGGTCGTTAAGTGAAAACCGCCCTGTGTTTCTGATCCTTTGGCTTTTCTTTTCCTTTCCTTTGCAGACCTGTGAAGGTGGAAAATGTGAGGTTCCTTTTTCCCCATATGAAAGATATCCCTATTTGCCAAAAGTTGCTAAATGAGGACTACATTGATCCCTATGTTCTTTATTATATTTGCTGTCTCCGGTTCTATGGCCTTGTGCTTTCAGGCACAGCTAGTCTTTTTAGGGGCTGTTTATCATTTTAAGGAGCTTTCCCTTTATTTTTGTTGCTTCCTCTGCCACGTGGACACAGGTTTATGGCCAATTTATTTTTTATGGCTTTCTTCTTTATACAATAATGGTTGGACTTAATTCTTCACATTTTACCCCATCTATTGATTGGCCTGATTTAATTAAAACAGGAAACTGATTTCACACAATGTGAATGAGCCATAGGAAGCCCCTACTTTCTGGAGGGAAGCATTCAGATTATTCCACTAAGCTTAAAACATTTTTAACATAAAGTAGCTGAATTGTTTTTCTTTCCTGCCATGTGGGAAGAGTGAGACTTATCCACTGTGTAGTGGGCATCTGACAGAATAACACTTTAGCATTCTCTTTCGAAGCAGCCTTGGTGAAGGAGGAAACTGTGTGCTAGGGAAAATAAACAGTCCTTCTGTTAGGAAAAAAATAAGTGCTTGCCCTGCCTTAGTCAGGATGTATAATTTCCTTTATTCATGAGTGTGGAGGGCTGGACAGCCCAAGCAAGTACGTCATACAGATGGTAATTTTTAAAATGCTTTAATCCTCAAGTTTTGAGGATTGAGAAGGTAAATGCTTACCTTTAATATCAAACTGTGTACAGTCATGTGTCCCTGAGGTTAAGGCTTTGATAAACTCCTATTTACATAGAAATTAGCTTTTACATTGTTCAGTTTCATCACTTTACAAATCTGGTCTGTCAGACTCATAAATATTGGATAATTCTGTTGGATTACAGTAGTAGTCACAATCATGTACATGTTATTACAGAATCAGAGTTTGCCACAGAATAAAGGGTGCTTGGAGTCAATGTTCACCCACAAATTGAGATACACCCTCAGTCGTATAGGAGTGTGCTAGGCAATAGATTCCGCTGCATGTGCCTTTCTAATTTAGAATTCTTCAAGTTGAGCTTGGTTCTATTTTTCTGAGATGATTTTTTTTTTCAACTTCTCATCTAACCTTGAACTCTGAAATCTTCTGTTGGTCTATCATCCAAATGCTACCAGGCCCCACCACTGCTTAAATTTTAGACAGTAACAAACTTCAGCTAGATGCTACCACCTAGGGGTTGAAACCGATAAACTCTAGTAGAATGTTTGACAAGATTTGCTTTGCTAAAACATAAGTGTCTTCTGTTACTTTCATCAACTTTTCCTAGCATAGCAGATTGATTCTGGCAGGTTTTTTTTATTAGTTTCTTGTTTCTTCTGTTGCATAATACTAAAAAAACAAAATCTCAGAGGATATGTAACGTGATTTTCTTTGGAATCCATGATGATCGCTAGTACTGCATTAATGGTAACAGTGCTACTGTTGTATGTTTGCTTAAAAAGGATAGTGGGGGAAAGTAAGCTTTTTATATGAAAAAGTTAGGATGCATAGGACATACTATCATAAAAACACTTGGTTTCAGCTGGCAAATGCCATCTGTTTTATACCTGACTTTGATAATTCTAGTAGGAAAAAATGTTAGCTTCATTTTTCCATTGAGGTACTTACTCAGCACAAACCACCTATACATTTATAAAATCCCAATCTTCTAATCAAATATACTAGTCATTTTATTAAGTTATTAAAATAGACCAGTCATGCGTATATTTAAATTCTGTTAAGCTTTCTAGTTCCCTTGCAGTTGTTGGTATATGTTAATCTCTTTGCAAATGCAAAAACTGAAACAGAGGCTATTGGAGCTGGCTTATGTCATCTCAATTCCATAATTCCTCAAAGCAAGAATCCAGCATTCTGGACTGAAACTCAAGATTCCTTTTCATCTACTAATTCACTGTTTTGTTTGCATTGTAGATTTCTTGGTAAATCAACATTTTATTTCTGTTAAATATCTTTATGCTAGAAAAGTCACTTTGTGATTTCCCCCCCCCCTTTTTAAAGAGAGATTGTTGAAATACAGCTTTTTAATCAAGGCCTTAATCTGTTTATCAAATTAATTCAGTTCTCTATGTTCTTCTTCTTTTAAATGTCCTTCCCACTCAGACAAAATGTAATGCACTTTTAGGGAGTTAGAATATAGAAATTCACACTAAACACTCAGTTAACAACTAGGCTTCTCAGTGATCTCTGCGTAAAGAGAAATAGCCTAATTTGCAGTAATTATTTTTGACTATAGAATCTTTCTCCTTTGGCTACTGAACACTCTGAAAATGTTAATGCTGCGGTATTATAAGTTGAAATGTTTTGGAATTGTGAGTCATCAAATTCGCAATGTGATCATAGCTGCAAGTTAATTTTCATTCTTTCTTCAGAAATACAGAATGCCTTTGTGTTCTCTGAAGATTTTTAACTTCACTTTTAACATTGCTGTATATTTTTCTTTCTATAATTTTTTTCTTTTTTTCCACCCATCTGCTTTGCTAATTTTGGCAGATAGGCAACACCCAAGGTCATCATTTGGCAATTCCTCCAGATCCTTTGTTGTCAGTAGAAGCACAGGTGGCCTTTGTGTCCAGGAGCCCCCCATCCTCAGACTGACCTGGTTTACCAGGTATCAATCATGCTCCAGACCTCGATAAACTGCAAATCAGATTATGCTGTGTTTTCCTCCAATGAACCTGTTAGAGGCTGGCCCAGATTTGGAAGCATGGGTAGCACCGTTTGGTTAGTTTGCTAAAAGGAACAGCCTGTTGGAAACATATTATGTCTGTTCTGAGCAAGGTGCACCTTGAATTTGATCCAAGCCAAATTCAGGAATTGCTCTGATGTTTTAAAACTCAAAACGTTTGGCTTCTGCCTTATGCCATCTCTCTGGAGTGAGGGCCCCTCCCCACATTCAAAGAGCCTCCATTCTACGAGTGTTTCAGCGGCCCTGAAGAGCAAGCTCACCTTTTAATGAGGGTGTTTGAAGACCCTTTTTTTTTTCTTTGTTCCTATCCAGTTTCATCATTTCTGCCATCTTTTTTTGTCTCCTTGTTTTTAAATATGTTTAACAATTCATAAATTGCACAAAGTCACTGGGAGTTGGGCCACATATAAATTTAATAAATGGTTCTTGTTTATGATTGCACAATGGATTGAATATTGAAAATCCGCAAAGATGCCTGTAATAAATTGTATTTATTAAAAGCCCCTCAAATATGACACTTGAGACATTGCGCAGAAATGAAGTGCCTCAATACAGAGACTTTGATTGCTGAATGCCTTCCTTGCTTAGTTACAATTAGTGTCTTACGAAGCCTGATGTGAATGTCTTGTTTAACAAGCAGGACCTTTCTTGGACTTACACATTTTCATCTTTTGTTTATTTCTAAAGTTTTATTATCCTACCTAGGTGTTCTATCTGTAGCGATTTTAACTTGTTTCTTTTCTCTTAAAATGTTGTGTAATGTTATTGGTTTTAATGATGTATTTCTACTTTGAGACTATTTTTACATATATCTTTAAAGCAGGCCTGTCAAACTGGCGGCCCGCAAGTCAGATGCATCACACGCAGGCCACACCCACCCAGGCTCCACAAAGGCAGAAACCGTCACGATAAATCATGCTCATAGTGTAAAACAGTGCTTGTGATTAATTTTTATGCACAATGTCTGAAATGTCATATATGAGGGGCTTTAAAATAAAAAGTTCATGCAACTGGCTAATTTCTGACAAATGTGCATTATTGAGCATCTGAGTACGGTAGTAAATAGAAAATATATTTGCATATGATATTTTTAGAGAAATGGGTTATGTGGAAAATCATGCTGTTTTGGAAAGCTATTTAACTGGTATCCATTAGGCACCTTTCATTAAGCTGGAAACATTCAGATTGCAAAGGAATTTAATGTTTAAATATCAGATATTGGGTCCTGCTAAAGAAGTATTTGGTAGCTTGTTATATTTGAAGATTATACATTTTCAAGCCATGATTCTATTTGCTTTTGTCTCATAGTAAAGAATGACCGGAATGTCTTAGGGTTTCTGGATTCCAGCAGATTGCATGTCAGGTTTAAGAGAGGATAAAGGCTGACTCCATATAGAAAGTCAACATGTTAGAGCAATGTTTCTCAACATTGACAACTTTAAGACATGTGGACGTCATCTTCTACGTTGGCTGAGGAATTGTGGGAATTGAGGTCTACACATCTTAAAGTTGCTAAGGTTGAGAAAATTGTATTAAAGCCTGTTTGCTTCTGAATTCAGGACCTATTAGGTGTCATCAGGATCTTCTGCAAATCCCATCTGGATTTATTATAATTTTTTTAGATGCAGTTTTTCAAGATAATCTCCAAAAACATCATCCAAATAATATAAATAAATAAGAAGCAATACTTTGAAAAGAAAAGAAAGAAGTCAGAAGCTTCTAGATCCTTTCCAGAGGCTACTGGCTGGTGGTGATGATCTTGGGAAAGGAAGAGAGGAGACCTTTGTCCAGTATCAGTTTCTTGTAAATGAGCATGTATCATTTCCTGGAAATTTTAGTTGCTCATCCCTAATATTATTTTGGAAACAAAACAAAAATAAATTCTAAATAAATTGGTTGGATTTAATTGACTGAGTCATGTGATGTTGGGGAGGATCTATGATATCTTTGTCAGATTCCTGCCAGCAAAGCAAAAGGTTGGGGGGGGGGGGGAATTATTATTTTTTTCCCCTCTGTGTCTTAATTGTCATTTCTTCCTGAAGGAAAGTTGAAAACTCAGAAGAGCTTTGCTTTGTGGATCAGATATATTCTTTACTCTGGCCCACATTTACTCCTTGCGGCCCCCTCTCCACTATCAGAAAGCGGCAGAGATTTCGGCCACCAGAGCACAGCAGTTGGTAATGAGTCCTCCTCCTCCTCCTCCTCCTCACCATGGAAAAGGGGGTGGTCTACTCTTCCTTGGGTGCCCTGGCATCAAATCGTACAATCTGTTCCTAGAACCTTCATGTGTTCCCTGGAAGGTTCCATTTACTCTTTCAGAACGTGCACTTTCAGAGGTGGTTTGTCTGTTTCCAGAATTGATTTTTTTGGGAACAGGAATTGTGTTTTAAGTCTTCGGAGGCAGCCCAGTCAGTGCATGGGAGTCTCACAATGAAAGACTGAGTATTGCATCAAGCTTATTATTCATATCTGACTAAGCAATGACTCCTTCTTACGCTAGAAGTCAACGAACTGAAAAATGAGCCAGGGCTACTGCTCTAAGGTCAGACCTTATTTCTGCTCATAATGACTAAACCATTAAAAACAGCCAAAATAAGAAATGATAGAAAAATATCTCCCTTACTGTTTTTGTTCTCTCTCTCTCTCTCTCTTGAAAATCTCTCTTGGCTCATTTGAAAGACTCTTCCTACAAGCGCAGGATACAGAGGCAGAAAGAAGCTTTGAATGGACAGTGATTAATGATACAATGAAGGCCTGGAGTGATAGTCAATCAGACCTTTACAGCAGTGACCTGGAAGAAGAGGAAGAAATGATTTTTGGAGAAAACGAAGACGACTTGGAAGAGATGATGGATTTAAGTGATCTTCCTACCTCACTCTTTGCTTGCAGTGTTCATGAAGCAGTATTCGAAGTTCAAGAGCAAAAGGTAAAGGGTTTTAAGAACAACCAGTGGCTTTGACAAACCTAAACCTTCCAGTTTATTAAAATTAATGTGAAATTTATTGAAATATGGTACTTTATTCAAATAATATATGCTTCTTTTACCATGGTACTGGGTAATTATTTTATTGTACAAATGGGTGAACTATATAATTAGATAGCATATAAAAAAACTAAAAATGCTGGTTTCTGCTCCTAATCATGGTTTAGAAGATTACTGTGGGATCCACTGTTGAGTTGTAATTCTACTTAGAAGTGGATTACTGCATGATTCCTCAGACATACTTTAAACAAGTGTTGTAACCTTTCAGTTTATCATGGAGTTTATAAGCAAAAATCCAGGTTCCATTATTGATATTTTAGAGATAATAAAAAACTATTCCTCTTTGAAATCACTGCCACCTAGTGCAGAGTCTACTCAGTTGTCTGTCTGTAAACAAAAACAGTTCATTTTACAAAAGATTCACAAATGTGTAGCCATTGTGTGGTTTGGTGCTGTCATGGTAGAGTAGATGAAGCCAGCTGTTACAGCTGTGAAATTTAAGGGCAGGTATAGTCAATTTTTTCCAGATCAGAAGTTGCAACTTGCTTTCTTCTCAGCTGAAGGCTTATGATAACATCACCCAGAAAGGGAAGGATTGAAGATTTTTGGCCTTTTTGTTATTTTGTTTTAAGGGTGATCATGGGAGTAGGAAGCTAGCCATTCCCATTTCTTCTTTTTAAAACATTTTTGCATTCCCACAAAAGTTATAAGTGAACCAACCAGTTATGCAATTGATCATGGTGAAGGAAACCATGGCTTAGCATGATGAGAACCTAACTAATTGTTTTCAGTTCCAAGCAAATTAGGAAGCTCCTAATTGTGATTTTTTTTAATTGGGGCACTCAGTAGACATTTCCTTAGTAGTTTAATTTGTTCAATTGAATCACCTGATTCCACCAGGTCCCATACAATAAAACAATAACATAAAAACAGAATACAATAATTATATGAGAATAAAACAACAAGCCACAAAAACTAATGGCAGAACTGGTAATCCCACTCAATCCAGCAGGGGCTTCAACCTCATAACCCAAGGTCTTGGAGAATTGCCAGGTCTTTAAGACTTTTTGGAATGTCAGTAGGCAGATACCAAGTGAGATTTCATTTGAGAGAGCAGATGCCATGACAAAAAGGGCACACTTCTTAGGTCCCTATTGATGACATCATTGTAAATTGAAGGAACACGGAACAAGCTAAATTTGTCAGATTGAACTAGCTGGGCTGAGCATAGAGTAAGTGGTCCCTGCAATAACTTGTTGGGCTTTGTAAGTCATAGCCAGCACCTTGAATTGCATGCAGAAGTTGAGATGTGAAATGATGAAGTGTTAGCTTTGTGAGTTAGTCCCTACAGGGAACATGCCCAGATGAACATTACAATAAAGTATATTTTATTGTAATGTTATATCAACAGAATCTTGCAAGTCTGAAAGTACATTTCTCCCTTGTCCCCTTTGCAAGAACCTAGGTTGGGTCCCTTTGCCATGGCTGCCATTACTTTTGCCAGCTTACCTGCTTTTTATGAGAGCACTCCCCAGGCTGTGGCTCTTCCTGCTGTCTCCCAAAGTCATTACAACACACCATTACACTAGGACTTGAGTGACTGTCTGAAGGGCTTCCCAGCCCAGGAAAGGCCACACTTGTACACTAGAGGAAGTTGTGCAAATACCTTCCTGGGCACACCTGCCACCTGCTTTCAGATTACAAAAACCACTCACCTCCCCTTCTTGGGGTCTCAACTGGTGCAAAACCTGTTTGGGTACAATTCTGGGAGGGGGTCTCCCCCCAAGGCCAAAGCAAGCAACTGTTAAACAAGCCAGGCCAGCATCTTCATCCACATCATGAATGAAGGCAGCTTTGTTACATGCCAACCTGGCCTTCATGATCAGCACCTGGAGCCCAGAGCCAGTGAGGATACAGTAGGACAGTGGGTGGACAATCAACTGCTTTGGCCCCATGTCGTCCCCCCCCCCCAGTTCCCTGCCATGCTTCCCTCTGCCGTCACTCTTGTGATAATCCTGCCTCCCAGGTTAAGGCACATTTGCACAATCTTTCCTTTACCTATGACACACACAAACATGACCCAGTGCCCCAAGCTATTTTCATATGTACAGGATGGATACTGTAAGCTGGCCTCTCTTGCAGGAACTTCTTGTATGTCTTAGAATCCAGATAGATTAACTTTTTTATTTTTGTTTTTTGTTTTAAATATGGTTTTACATTGTGTAAGCCGCCTCGAGTCGCCATGGGCGAATAGACGGCAATATAAATTAAATAAATAAACAGCCTGATTCAGATATTGAATAAAAGCTGCCTTGAGGCCATGCTTAGTATCAAAACTTCATTTGGAATTCAGTTATTCAAAGAAACGTATTGCTTGTTAACAAATATCCCTCTTTCATAGAACTAAGGCATATCATAAATCTCAAAATGTAAATATCGAGATGCAGTTTTTTTTCTATCTCCATATACCTTTCTCTAAATTAGTTAAGTTTTTGTTGAAATAGAGAGATTGGAACGCCAAATGGAGCACTGTTATTACTTTTCATTGTCCTGACAGTCATAAACCAAGGTTAATCATGCGTAGGCAGGCATGTTTCCATGACAGCTCTAGTTGAGGCTGAATTTGTTTCTGAAGAAACTGGGACTTAATTGTCTATAATACTTTGGTGACAAAACATGTTTTCCTTGTTTCAAGTGCTGTGTGAAATACAATTTTATGGGAGCTCTGTGTGCTCATTTATATTCATTAAAGAAATTTAGAAAGCGGAATAAACTCTTCCAACGTCTTATTTAAAGTCTTTTAAAAATATGATTCATTGCGATATAGATTGTTTTAAATGCTATTGCTTAGGATAAGCGTTAGCTGAATGGGGAATAATCATATTCAATAATTGGAAAGTTGGACTGGATCCAGAAAGACCTGGTTGAATCCTCACTATATAGTGGAGTTCACTAGGTCAATGTTTCTTAAACAGGGATTTTAATTATTTATATGCTACCCATAAGAGGGGTGGCATGTAAATTTAATAAATGAATAAAATGTTGTTTTTCAACATAGGCTGACAAATCATTTAGATTTCACAGATCCAAGGACTTTAAATCGGGTGGGGAATCATGGCCTTTTTATGGCTTGTAGACTTCAACGCCCAGAATTCCTGAGCCAGTCTGCTGGGCCAGAGATGATTGTTTGATCATGCTATAACTTCACTAAATCATTATTGCCATTTGGGGCTTGTTTTACATCAAAAAGATAGACAGACAGATAAATACTGGACTATGGAGCTGATTGCTGAGGTTCCTTTCTCAGAATGTGCATGTTGACTTAAGAGCGGGTTCATTGAATAAAATGCAGCTTATTTCTTAGCCATTTATAGGAGAGCTAGACTATGGTGTGGGAACTGAATCTGGCCACTTTTGGTACTACATTAAATACAGTATTGGAAACAGAATAGCATAGTTCAATTAGATTTTTTCCTCTGGAAAGAAATGGACTGTGCCAGTTTGACATAAAAATATCAGGCTAGAAACTGGGAGGCCGGAAGTACCAGTCTTGCCTTAGACACAAGATCAGCTGGGTGACCTTGGGCCGGTCACTTTCCCTTAGCCCTAGGAAGCAGACAATGGAAAACCACCCCTGAAAAATGTTGCCAAGGAAACTACGGAGACTTGTCCAGGCACTCTTCAAGAATTGTACATGATTGAACCGGGGTGTGTGTGTGTGTGGGTAGACACTAGATCCAGAATGAAAGAATAAAAGGAGTGGCTTGATATGGGGCAGGTTTTACCCAGAGGCAGCAGAAGGGACACATTATTAGAGAAGGACTCTGAGGTGAAGACATGCTATGTGTTTTCAGAGCACCTTTTTCCATCCAGAGGCTGCCCAGCGGGATGGGGTATGCTCAGAGCCTCTAAGACTGAGCAGAATAAAAATCTGGACGGATGGGTGGGTGTGTAATGTGTATGTGTGTAATATTATATATATAAAAAATGCACGCACACACGCACACACAATTAGTCCTCAACTTATGGACCACAACTGAGTCCAAAGTTGGTAAGTGAAGCATTTGTTAAGTGAATTTTAACCCATTTTACATCTTTTCTTGCCACCGTTGTTAGGTAAACCACTGCAGTTGTTAAATTAGTAACACGATTGGTAAGTGAATCTGGCTTCCCTCATTGACTTTGCTTATAAGAAGAACTCAAACGTTGATCACATGACCCTGGGGCCCTGGAACTGTCATAAATATGATTTAGTTGCCAAGCATCTGAATTTTGATCAGGAGACCCCGGGGATTCTGCAACGGCCATGTGAAAAACGGTCGCAAGTCACATTTCTCAGTGCCGTTGTAACTTTGAATGGTCACTAAATGAACTGTTGTAAGTAGAGGACTACCTGAATTCCGCCTTTATTTGTTCAACTCAGGCCGGTGTGCTTAATGCTTCCACCTCCTGTTTTCTCCACAATAACCCTGTGAGGTGGTCTGGGATCAGAGAGAGGGGCTGGCTCAAAGTCCCCCACACCTATCGAAGTTGGACTGTGCAATAATCCCTGTCTGGGGATGGGAAGGGAGCCAGCTACTAAAACTATTCTGTCATCATCAGTTGAAGTGAAATCCAGCATTTCCTTCTGTAACAAAATATCCCCATTGAATGCATTCTATGATAATTACTATATATCTGTTCAATATTATGAAATATCTTTGAGAGATGCCAGGTTTCTCTTGAACACATACGGTATTGCACTTCTCAAATACTGGTCATTGATGGCAGTATTTGATGTTTCCTTATGTGATATATTGTTGTCTGCTTGTTGCATGTATTCATCTTTTTGCTTTTTGTACATAGTCAGTGACAGAAATAGAATTTGATCTGATTTGATCTTCCACTATCTGAAATCAGCCTTGCTTACATCCTGCCAAATTATTCTGGGATCAGTGGCCTCTGATCTGCTTAACTTCTAAGTTTGAGGAAAAGATACATAAAAGAATCTCTTGTCTGACTGGTGCTTTCTGCTAACTGGGTTTTTTAAAACCCATGTTTAAGGTTTCTACCTTACTACAATATTATTTATACATGCCTGGAATGATGTCCCCCATCATAAGAATATTTATTTTGATTTGTATCCTGTGTAGCACATTTCTCTTTTGACCCTCATACAATTATTATTTTTCTTGTTCATTGCATTGAGCAAAGAGGCAATAACCAATCCTGGGAATGTTTCATTACAAAAATAACCTGCTCCGATTATGCTGATCTGGTTCCTTGCAATCCATTCTGTCTCCTCTCAGTGACGGCCTGGCTGGCCTGATCGTTGTCCCCATAATCCTGATTTATTCACTTGGCTACCTCTGCAGGATACGCCCTCCGGTGTTCCAAAAAACAGGGTGACTTAATGAAGTGGTGCACCAGGTCATCTTGCGCAAGCATACCTACAGACATGCAATGCTGCAGTGCTACAGAACTTCTTCTTTTTTTTTTTTTTTTGCAAGGGTCTCTCACTTCTTTTAATCCATAGGCCCACTCCCCTGACCTTGATAGTAGAGAGGGGAGAGTCCTTTTGCACTAGGGCCAAAAGGGAAAGAGGGTGTGTGGAGAAAAAAGGTGGCATTTATTTTTGGCTTCACATCGCCCTGGGCATCCATAAATGAGAATTTATTTGCCTCAGTGATTCTGCCAAGGACACATGTAATAATAGGTGGCTGTTTAGCTTGCTGACCTCCAAAATAGATGAGGGAGAGAGCAGGGGAAAGCCCGAGCGTTTGTCTAGCGTTTGGGGAAAAAGACTGATAACGTGTGGCCATAAATCAGATACATGTATACTTTTTAAAGCAGTTGGCTTAACAGCTTTCGGATGGAAGAGGGGAATTATGTAATAGCTGATGTAATAACATTCCAGGCTGCGGCTGGTTGGCTGGGAAATCGTGAAATGTAACAGGCTGACTTGTATTTGTTCTGTCAGTGGGATGGGGTCTGCGGTGAGTCGTGTTTGAAGCAGACCTTGGCTTTACAAAGCGTCTTTGCTGCAGAGGTGGGATAGTCCAGTATTTCTGTTCAGTAATGGGTAATATCATACCGCCGTAAAAGGAGTTATAGGAGTTGATCAACTATAAAGATTACAAATCCAATGTTTTCTCAACTGCATCATTTCTGTAATCAAAATAGGGTCCTCTTTCTCGTGGAGCTTTGTAGGCAGAGAGAATTCTAGATATGTCCTCTTGACCTGCATTTGTGATGTAAGTATGGGGTTAAACATTTTGTTCCGTCACCAGTCATGCTCCAATAGTCACCTACAAGGGCATCAAGGCAGAAATTTCCATCTCTTGGCACTAATGGAAGAATGACTATGCCAGACACCCCCCTTTATCCCTTCCCCCCTTTTTTTTCCTAGAAGCCTCATATTTAGCCCTACGTGTGAAAAACTAAACCTCTCGTAAAAATGAGTCAGGCACACGTGCTCAATACTGGAGATTCATGAAGTGGAAATGTTAAGAATTTAGGCCGGTGTTTCTCATCCTCAGCAACTTCAAGATGTGTGGACTTCAACTCCCAGCATTCCGCTTTTGCTGACTGGGGAATTCTAAATGTAGATTATGCTGCATGATTAACAAGGCAGACTAGTTTATTTATTTAGCATAGGATACATGGACTAGCAATATATATATTTCACCTAGATTAGACAAAACACAATAAAATATAAGTGTTAAAAAGATCTATGTTTAAAAAGATCTATGTTCAATGATCTATGTCATTGAAGCACGACGTTTTTATTTTATTTTATTTTAAAAAATCAGATACTGGGATATGCCATCAGTTTGTAGCTGGTCACGATGTGATCTTCAGTTTGACATGAGACCCTGTAGTCACCCTGAGGGGAGGATGTGATGCCCCATTTATACAGAGTGTCCTGGCAGACGACATGTGAGGTGTGAATCTTGCTCAGGATTACCCACTACTGGCAGCCACACTACTCCACTTTCCTAGCTCTCAAAATTACATGGTAATGAAAACGATCACCAACATTAGGCAGGCCAGTAGACTTTGCTTATGCAGAGGACGCGGGCGGTTGACTTGGTAGATCTCACCAGTCTGGGTTCTGGTGATTTCTGCCACTGTTCTGTTCAACAAAGTTTTTACACTGCATATAGGAAGCATTAGGCAGAGAATTAACAAGATTTTTGGGATTGCCTGTAATTTTATACATGTATAATGACAGCAAATGCCATTATTTTAGGGATACCTCTCCAGCATGTTAGTAAATAAAAAGTGGTAGCTATGCAAATATTGACCGTATTTGATGGTAGCAGGTAGCAACACTAAGCTGTGCTCGATTTTTCAAGGGAACAAAAAGCTAAGCAGGCTGAAACCTGGTTAGTACCTGAATGGGAAATTAGGATATCCCAGACGATATGATTGATGTAGGTTTTTTTTTTTTTAGCTATGTCTGTAGTGGGATTTAGAGTTAGATCACAAGATTTCCCCCCTCCCCATGTTTTTTTTTAAATTCCATCTTACAACTAAGGGCAGCAGACATAGCAACACTCCTTCCTCCTCCTATTTTCCCCAGCGCAACAACCCTGTGAGGTGGATTGGGCTGAGAAAGAGTAACTGGTCCAAAGCCATCCAGCTGGTTTTCATGCCTAAAATGGGACTAGAACTCACTGACTTTTGGTTTCTAGGCCAGCCTCTTACCCACTACAGCAAAGCATCTCTGATTCATTCATTTGCTGAAAGTTAAAGAAAGCATATAGGAGTCTCTTTTCCCTTCTCATAGCAACCCTGTAAGATAGTGCAGGCTGAGAGAAGAAGCCAGTGCTAAGGTCACTGATGAATTTATTGTTTGAGAGGACAAGAAAAGAATTGTTAATCCCTCATTCTTGGAAATAAAATAATCTGCATTTAGTAAAACTTTCCATTTGCAAGTAAGGTATACAGCTATATTGGACATGGAGAGCTTTCTTAATTCTTCAGTAAATCTTCCTTGACTTAAGAAAGGTGTTGCCTTTATGCACATGCTGTATTAGGTTTATTTTTCTCATGGTCAATATGATCTTGGTTATGGAGTTATAGAAATGCTTAGCTTAGCAGGTCAACGTTGGAAATGCACTACAATTCTGATTGCCCTGACTAACCAGAGATCAGTCTAAAATGCAGGCAATGTGGCTGTTTGTGGGAAAAACAACAGTAATACTCATTATCTGGATGAAGCAGCATATGGTACTGTATCTGGAAGATAATAGGATGAAGGCCATTTTTTTTCTGACTTAGAGAAATAATAAATGCAGAGGAATTCTTACTGAATTCTGCTTACACTGTGATTCTTATCTGCCTGTGAAGGATCATCAATTCTAAATTTGGAATATTGGAAGAGAGAAACAGTGATGATAAGAAGCAATTTTTATACCGACAGTCATTGAAAGGTTTCACAAATCTTGGTAAGGCAAGGTTGCAACCATAGGCAAGTTATGCGAACTCGGCTGTTGTATGCTGAGATTTATCGTTTTTAATACGGAAGTCCTCAAACTTTCTTGGTTCGTGCTGCCCTTAGTGTTTTCATCATTTTTTCATGATGCTCCTGGAAGTTTGTGCAGTATCCATTAGAAGTCTGTTACTGTGTTATTTTGCATTGCTCCTGTGAGTTAACTGTGGTACCCTGAGAGACCTTGGCACATGGTTTGAAAATCATGGGCTTCGTGTAATATGTACAGGTATGAAAATTAAATGAGCTTAATGCCTTGTACAAACCAGTCATCTGTGAGAACAGCCAACTACTTGCCTTGAAGCAAACATAAAGGGCATTTTTCATGTTACAGATTCAGCCTGGTCCAAATAGCTCTTAGTTTTGCAAATCTGAAACTTGGGTTCAAATGCCCATTGTGCTAATATCACTGGATTACATTTAAAATCCATAATATCTCGACTCAAGTGTTTTGTTTCATGGGATTCCTATGATTGTGACAACACTGTAAAGCATTCTCAGAGAAAATTTCTCCATAGGCACAATTCATCTGTAACCATGTTAAATCCATAGTGAATTAAAAGGCTTTCAAAGTGTGGATTGCTATAACGGTTGTTCGATGAAAATCTGACTGATGCTAATATATTTGAAAATCATGCTAGTTGCAGATTATAATGGGTGCATCATTGGTAGGCCTGAAGGGTCAGGTCGAGACTGATCACCCTGGAGAAGGTCTGTCTTTGTGGTTGCTAGGAGTCCATTTTGACTTGATGACACTATTCAATTACTGTATATACAGTATTTTACTCTAGAAGCAATAATACTGATAATAGCAACCATTAGATGGCAGTATGAGAGTAGCATTATATGCTCTTTGAAATACAGGTTATTTAAAAACAAGAAAACCTGTAATTATGCGAGCCTATATTTTTCTGTAGATATTGCAATAAAAGTATCAAGGGGGAAAAAAAAGAAAAACTAACTAAGCAACATTCTAGAGGAGTTTGTTTTTTGAAGTAAGCTTTGTGGTACCTTCATTATGTGTTTCTTTTTCCTATCCTTAGGAAAGATTTGAAGCACTTTTCACAATCTACGACGCTCATGTTACATTCCAGTTATTTAAAAGCTTCCGAAGAGTAAGGATAAACTTTAGCAATCCAGAAGCAGCAGCCAGAGCACGGATAGAACTCCACGAGGCAGATTTCAACGGGAAAAAACTGAAGCTATATTTTGCCCAGGTATATGTGTTTCTTATTTGAATCCCCCGCTTTCTATTAAAAACAGAAAAAATTCCCAGGGAGCCTCCTCACTTCTGCTCCATATTGTCTACTAGTACAACATTTTTATGCTAGTTAGTTGCCTTTTAAAAGCTTGTTTGAAATCCTTACTGGCAAACCCTGCCCACCTTATGCTGCTCCTGAGACCAAAGGAACTGCTTTCATAGGGTACCTGTAGTCCTTTCACCACAAAAACAGGCTTGGAGAAGTTAAATGCATCCTTCACAAATAGCTCGTCAGAACAGCTGACCAACAAAATGGATAGAGAAAATCCTGCCTGCTGAGAAAGTCACCTGCATGTGGACCGTCCCATTTCTTGCAGATGTGCTCTGGTGTGCTATATCTTAATGATCAGAGAATCAGGATTGCCTGACCTCGATACTACAAACACACACACAAAGCACAAATAGTGTTCTGGGCTTGGCAAAGATTAATTTTTTACAGGATATTATTTCTGTGCCCTGAATGAGAATATATCTGCTGAACAAAACTCTGCATTGGCGACAGGAAGGGCATCCGGCCAGTAAACACTCGGCTCTGTTCAGTTGCCCAGACTCCAGCCTGCAAGGGATTATGGAGTCATTAAGAAAAGATGATCATTATTATTGTTTCTGTGCCCTGCATGAGTTACTCAGAATGTCTCTCTTCTTTATTTCCACTCTGGTAGTCCTACAAATAGGCAAGAAACTCTGCAATGTATGGAACCCTACACAGAATTTTCCTACCTTTTTTTAATTCATTTTCATCTGCTCAGAATTCAGCAACGTTTCCCGTAAACTGTAGGCTATCTACATAGCTATATAGGCTGTTAAAAATATTGGAAGGTCACAAAAAATTCTACTTCATCCATGGCTGGAGTTAAAATCTTAGCTTAGCCACTGATTCTGCAGGGAGTCTTCAGTAGCTTGTGCAGCTGTAAAATAAAATAGGAATGACCTTTCTTGTTGGAATACTGAATAAGTGGATACTTAATGGATGGTACTTAATTTGGTTCAAGCAATGTGTTATTTACTAACTACCCTGGTAACTGTTTAACTCAAATAGCTAGAAGGAAATTAACTATGCACTTGGAATCCAGTGTCTTGTACAGTCAGTGAAATACAACCTTAAATAATCTTTATAGCTTTCCCAATCTTGTGTCCTCTAGATGTGATATACAATAACTCCCAGCATTTTTAGTGGAAATATTAAAGGAGAAAGCAGGACTAGAGAGACTTTGTAAAAAAAAAAACTTGATATACAGTATTATGTGCCTTAGTGTTCTGACAACATTTGTTCTTTCAGGTTCAGGTGCCGAGTGAAGCGGGAGACAAATCTTACCTTTTGCCCCCCAAACCTACCAAACAGTTCCTGATCTCACCTCCTGCATCCCCACCTGTAGGCTGGAAGCAGAGTGAAGATGCTACTCCTATGATAAACTATGACTTGCTTTGCGCTGTTTCAAAATTGGGGCCTGGTAGGAAAGTTTTATTTTCTCCCATATTCTGTACTGATGCATTTATCGCCATACAAGGCCTAGTACTGAGGAATTCACCGCTGTCAAAGATGATGATGACACATTTTAGATAGTTTTAGAAGGGAAATGGGCATGTTTGTAGTGGACTCAGGCTATTAATGAGTATGAACTTTGATGGATATTTAATTACCATTAAAGGACTTGAGATATCCTTTAAGTCATAATAAAAGAAACCAATTAATCTTCATTTCATGTTTGTGAGCTCCATGAATTGGCCAATCTGTAGCATAATTTTCTGGTCTAGGTAGGACCTTGGCCTCTTCCAGTTTCAGAGCTCTTGAAGTTAAAAGCAGTTTTTCACGATAAACCATAGAAAATAGTCAAATGTGGCATCTTGGTTCAAAATATTATATTGGGGGCTTTGTGTTCAATTATATGACAACTGTTCTGGTAAAATTCTATAAAATTTGTATCTGTACATCAGATACTATATTATTGTTCTCCAACATGGTGCCCTTGAATTGTATTGAGTTTCAGTTCCCACAGCACAAACATGGGGCATTGATGTCTAATATCTCTGGAGGCCCCCAGAAATTATCAATCTGTATACAATAAGTATACAATAATTAAAGAGCTTGGAAGGATGTGCTCATCCTGGTTTTGACTGTGGCACCACTCTCGTTTGTGAAATAGGACATAAGAATTCAAAGGGCATTGTTGCCCCTCTGCCAGCCTTCCTGCTGTATAACAGACCTTTGCTGCTCAGTGCCCTAACTGGACTGGCAGCAGACTTCCCCGGGTTTATAGTTCTGGAGGACTCTGCCTTTCTTGGACATTGAATTAGGGGCAGTTTGGGAAGTTACGGTCACTATGGCGGCAAGTGTACAGCAAGCTGGCTAGAGAATTCTGGGACTTGAAATCCACACATCTTAAAGTGGTCAAGGGTTGAGGAGCGCTGGTATGAAGGGTTGCTTACCATGCCTGTCATACTCTCTAGGGGAAAAGTACGAACTTCATCCTGGAACCGAATCCACTCCAAGCGTCGTGGTCCATGTGTGTGAAAGTGAAACTGAAGAGGAAGATGAAGTGAAAAATCCCAAGCAGACGATAGTGCAAACTCGGCGCCCGGACCCACCACCTGCCTTAATAAGTGAAGCAAAAACTCTTGAATGTATGCTAGAAGTAGGAGGTGGGATGCACTACTGATTCGAAGCTATTTAATCACGGCAGTGGATGGTTACTCCCACTTGCTTTGCTGCATCCTGCATAGCAGCAACAGACTCCTCTTGCAGTCATCTCACATCAAGAAGACATTTTGAAGAGCACTTTAAGGTCAACTTCCAAGATGTAGCAAATCCACTAGGCTGCCAGTCCTAGGAGAGTGCCATTTCTGGTAATCTGTGTTACCGTCCTCTTGGTGTTTGTAAGGCCGAAGGAACTGGGCTGCTGCCATTTATGCTACCACAGGGTTTTGTATGTGAGTCTCTCATGCATATTTTTGTGTGCTGATGTATACCATGGATCTGATTCACTTGATGTTCTAAATAATCTAGTGACAAATTATACATGTAATGTACAATGTACATTGTTATCAGTAGGAGAATCTCAAACTGTTTTTGAGGTGATAGAATCAAATATTCAAGCAGGTTTGTTTTTGTGGTTTCTGGGTTTTGTTTTGTTTTCTTATAGGTGCCATAGTTGTGTGTATTGAATGTCAAGGTATTCTTGTGAATTGGTGTAAGACAAAACACAAACAAATTGGGAGTTGTAATAGTTCTTTTCTGCCCACTGCAATTAGGGAAAAATTTAAAAATTGAAATGCTTGCAAGGATACAGTGGAGAATGGATTCATTATCTTTGGAGCACATCTTCTTAATCTGTAGTTTTCCACCTACTATGCTTATGTCGTACAGGAGATATTTCCAAAGCAAGGAGTGTCTTCTCCTGAAGCTTGTTCTTCATTGTCTGTTTTCAGAATATTCTGGTTAGCCAAGCAAGTAGATAGCCCTCTCATCTTCACTTTCCCATCACTTTAACTGTTTTCCATTTGTGTATGTATTTATCATTTATAGGATCAGGTCACACATGCTGTGCCAAGATGTTTAGCCATGGTTTGTTCTACAAGCCATGGTAACCTGGTTTATTGATGAAGCTAAGCCAAAAAGAAACCAGCTGCATTATGTCTTATGCAATATGTGAATCAGCCTGCTGTCTTATAGAGAATACAAGTCAACATTTCCCAGTGAGCTTCTGGTTGAATTGCTTGTTTATTGCCTGATTTTCTTTTTCTCCCTGGCATCAAATCATGTAGCTTAATTATTTCTGAGGAAGGAAGGAAGAGGTACATCAAGATAACTTGCATTATGCTGTGCAGGAGGAAGGTGACCGTTCAGGTACAGAAACTTGAGAAATAAGGTTAGAGCAGTTGTGCAAATTGTTCTCTATGCCTGCCTTTCTCTCCCCAATGTCTTTCTGCAAAATACCACCTTTATTCAATTATTTCTGTAATACTACATGTCTGAAAGTAAATACTTTTTATGGCTGAAATAAATGGAAAAACAGATACAGGAGGTGTTGGGTTCTATTTTATCTCTATAATCATCAATCACTACAGATTCTTTGTGATCCAGATTGAATTCAGGGTAGAGTCAATTTCCACCTTTTCTCTTTTTGTTGATGCAGCCTAGAGTTGGAGACGGTTATCCTATTTTCCTTAGAATTGCTAGATTTGAGCAGCCGAAATGCAGATGACCACCAGATGGCAGCACACACAGTTTTCTATTGCTGTTCTCTTTGCTGCCCCTAGGGGTCATTGAATTTTTTTATCTCAAGAGTTAAAATTAGAGATTAAAAAATGAGCAGCTCTAGTTCTGCTGCTCATCTTTTAATCTCTTTTTGGCCCAACTCCCAGAAAAAAAAAGTCCCTTTGAATTCTTTGTATTTTTACCATAAGGAAAAGTGAGGAAATCACAAATGATGCCTAACTGCTTATAGTGATTCAAGATAGCATTAGTTAATTTTAAGCAGGAGTTTGCATTGGTAGTAGATGAATAATGCCTGGTCATTTTAAAACCCCTGTATCACTAAATTTTACAGGGTGGTCTCGAAGCAGTTAAATTCTCCATCTAATATATGAGAATCTGAAGGATCATTGCAACTTATGCAACTGTAAGCTCTTTTGATGCAAATGTATTAATTAGAAGGAGGTGACTAAAGGCTGCCAGAGTCAACCTTATTCTGAAGTTTCCTACAATGACTTAATTCTAATATGAAGTCAAAACAAAATTCGATACACGTATTCTATAGAGAATTGATTATTGACAGTAAAATGGTGAGGACTCTGCTTTGTCTCTGCTGCAGTGGTCTGTTGTGGAGTACTGAACACCATTTGGGCAAAATTAGAGTCCATTAAATGATATCCAGGAATTTCGTTGACCCTCTGCATTTGTGAAGTTGTGTGCTTCATTCTCTTGTTACTGATGGATTATAGAGCAATATGACAAGAAACTCAAAAGTTGTGAGGTTTGCTAGCACAATGTTGTAGAATGTGGAGATTGGGGTCTCAGCCTTTCATTACCTCCTACATTCTCAACTCCATTCTCAAAATGCTAGCAAGGAGGGCACTGAAAATGCCGGGTATGCTCTTTTATTCATCCATCAGGAAAATAGGTACAACACATGTTGGCAGGGATTCTACCGCTTCGGACTGGTTCAGGCGAACTGGTAGTAAAAAATGCTACGGTTCGGCTGAACGAGTAGTGAAAAAGCAGAACCAGGTTGCTTAGATGTTCCAATGATCAGCTGTGCTGGGACCCCCCTCGCTGTCTTACTGCTTTGCCCAGGAGGCTTGCCTGAGGAGACAAAAAGGGGCGCACACCACCACCACCCCCCGCACTCCATTTTTTGCCTTCCTGAGCAAAAAAACCGGCCTCCCAGGAGGCTTCCCTGAGGCCCAAGAGGCAAAAAAACAGGCGGGGGGGGGGTGCTGCACAAAAAAAGAAGCCACGCCTGCCCAGTCACGTGGCCACGCCCACCTAGCCACTCCCACCTAGCCGAGCCCACAGATCCGGTAGTAAAAATATTTGCATCCCACCCTGGTTGGCAGTGTATGGTTTGGGGCCATGGGATTCCCTACCTACTTTCAAGTGCCTTCTGTACGAAGAGAGAGAGGTAGAGAGGGAAAGAGCGAGAGAGAAGATTTGCTTATCCCTTCTGACGGTGATCAGCAGAACTTTTTGGAAGACAACAAAATATGTGGCCGTTGAGCTGCCTTGTTTTTTTCTCTGTAAAATGGTTGTGGCACCTCTTGGACAGAGAACTTTCAGCACCATTGAGGGCAGCAAAAAGGAAAGTAAGCAGAGAAAAATCATTGCAGCCATACCCAAGTGTGAAATTTGGTTTAATTTTGTCTGCGGTTTTTATTTTATACATGCTAATTGGTACTCGAAAACAAGTGAGTTGGGTCATTGTTTTGGAGGTAATTCCTTACCAGATTCCTCAATGCCTTCAAAACAGCAGAATTTCAAATGCAGCGACCTCTAACCTTTTGGGCACCTTGGGGTGGTTCTGTGGAGAGCATTTTTTTCCACAGAGGAGTGGGAGCGTGGACTTGTGGTTCTGCAAGTGCCCGGATGGGGCTTCATTTGCTGGTTGCTCTTCTAATGTACTGGAAATGTTCTTAAAAATTCAGGGAGATTTTCAAAGATGTATCTGACTTGAAAATAATCCTTCTTGATGAACTGTATAGCACAGTCAACATCAGGAACTGATCACAGGAAATGTTTTATGACGTCTTGTATTCATCCATTAAAAGAAATCAATGATTATATTTATGTCGTAACATGTTTTATAAAAATTGCCAAATTTCAATTCCACGAAAGTCACCGATCCTGGATTTTGGACACATTCCTATAAGTTAGCCCGTTTGGGGTACCTTGGTTGAAATGTTTTGCCCTATGATAGATCACTTCACCCACCTAAGGTTACAGACATGAGAGTTAATATATACCATAGATAAAAGTGGGTTTTAATATTTTTTTCCATCCACAGCACCGAAGAGATTCAGATGGCTTTATTATGAATCTCATAGGCACCTGGTGGGCCATTTTGAAAACAGAACAACTGGCCTTGAGATTGATTTGACACATTTTGTATATTCTCTCTGTGTTCTTCACATGCTTTGTAAAGGCTTAACATATTCCATGGCTTGCATTACATAATATTTGCAGCCAAGTGATGTTACGTGATCTGTATTATCTTTCAACAAACACTGTGATCTTTTTATTTCTATTTAGGCTGATCAGGAAACAGAATAATCAGTGCTATTGAAGCTGTAGTTGGTTAGTGAAGTATTTTGCAAGTTTCAAAGTCAATAGAGGGAAAGGATCCAGTTTTCACAAGGTAATAAATAAAATCCCGTGTATTAACAGTGGCAGCAGGAAAGATGTTCAATCTGTGAAAAAAATGGTTTTGGTTTTTTTTTAATATTGCATATCTTTGCTTCTGTGTGTTAATAGGATTTCATTGTATAGCCAGTAGAGTATATAAAGAGAATCGGAATGAACAAATTACAAAATCATCCAGATGTGGAGCCTGCCATTGTGAAACATAATTGTTTTCCCAGTTAACACAATTTAATTAAAGAGATAAGGAGCCGCAGTCTTGCAAATCATTAAACAGCCAGGTCTAATTTAGGCCTATTCTGCCTTATATAAATCTTAACAAACTTTGCCTCCTTTTACTATAACAGTTCTTTCTTCCAGAACTGTAAATATTTACTTACTGTTTACTCACGCATAGCTCTTGTTGCATTTCTAGAGTATTATGCTATTATTTTGCCAGAAAACTGCTAAGCCTCTTCTGCAGTTACAAAAAATAAATGGTTGCATTCATGTTTGTGAAAATAAACAAGGTGAAAGAGTCTTTTGTGAAATGGAGCTTCACAGGCCACCTGGAGGAGGAACAGAATTAAATATTCCTGCACAGCTCCAAAGAAACTTTGGACTTGCATGCCAATGAGGAAACCTTTCAATAGATTGCAATATTCATTATTTGATGTGAGACCAGTGGTGGTTGCTGTGCCAACTGGGGAATTCTGGGAGTTGGAAGTCCACACATCTTAAATTTTCTAAATTAGAAAAACACTGGACTACCAGGAAATTAAACTAGTCTGGAAATGTCGGGGTGGAGACCAGAAAAGAAACACAAAGAAATCAGTTATTTTAAAAAAAAAATCATTGACAGAATTTTGAGCTTGACTTATGGGAGACCTTAGATTTCCATTAAAGAAGAGAAAAATGGAAAAAAAAAAAACTAAATTGAAATGAGACGGAACGCACATCCCGTTTTTATAAACGTTCCACAAAATCAACTAAGAAGTTTTTGCTGGACTAGACACCCTTCTGGGGTGGGGGGAGGCGGGAGAGAGGGTACAGTATGTGGAATGCAGCTCTGTGTGCGGAAAAAGAAAAATCTCCCCATGCAGAGTAAAAATAGCTTGTGGGCAAACATGCTTGTTTAAATCTGCAGGAAGGGGCATTAGTTCAGCAATGAGCGAAAAGAGAATTTGGCCATGTGGTCCCTCCAGCTTCAGTTCTAGGCCGAGGAGAAGCTCAATCAATGGGCCCATTCATCTAAATGTAGATACATGGCCCTTTGGTGGAAAGCGGCAAGCCAGCAGGGAGTTAAACTGCTTGTGCAGGACTCAGCTTGTGTAGGAGGGAGTCAGAAGGCGAAGAAACTAATATTGTGTGCCCTGCAGCCCTTCCTTTCTTCAAAATGAGCTCATGTTGAAACCCAGAAGCAAAACTTGTGCTTTTTAATAAAATTTGTCCATCTGGAAAAAAGGGGCTAGCAGATTCTTTCAAACGTTGGGATAAATAGACTAACCTGGTCCTCCCTCCTACATTAAAATGTAGTTTCTGAGAAGAACTACCAGCATGTGTGTTTTAAAGTGCATTTTAATCATTGCTTTAGAAAAATATATATCCAAATCTGAACTTTTAGGCCCAGAGGGGGCAAGGTGGGGGGGGGGGAGAAAAAGATCCTGCTTGTTTGAGTGCCAAGAAATTTTAAGGGACAGCAAGATCCGTTTTGAAGAGAAGCCATGTTTGAAAGCCCCCCAGGAAGAACATGGATGCTCACCACAGGTCACTTCTAGCAGTGGGCAGCTACCCTAAAAGCGTAGTTATGACCTGGTTCTGATGGCCACAACCACCATCACCCCCAACCTCACGGTTATTTGACCGCATTTTGGGTGCTCAGCAAATTATGGTGTTTTCCAGCTTTTGCTAAAATTGCTCCATAGAGAACAACGCATTTGCTTAATGACTGCTGTAACCAAAAGTTGTAAAATTGAGCCCCTCGAAGGATGGTCCACTTCACAAGCATTGCAACGTAGGACCGTCATAAGTCAAGGCTATCTGCACATATCTTTGCAAATCATGAATACAATCTAAACCAGGGGTCTCCTGCTGGCTGGGGAATTCTGGGAGTTGAAGTCCTCCAGGCTGAAAGTTGCCAAGGTTGGAGACCCCTGATCTAAACAGAAAAACATGAAGTCTCGCACAGCGCAAGGAGACTGTGAGCTGGGATCCTACAACCTCTCCAAGCCCATCTCCCACAATCGGGACTGGAACCCGTAC